>NC_030114.2:1572535-1887042 GCF_900002335.3 Plasmodium chabaudi chabaudi
CTTGTTAATAAACATTTATAATTGTTTATATTCTTACAACATTTCAGGGCCCTTATTATAGTGAAGATACTCTGGCAAAAATAGGAAAAGAAATTGATGAAAAAGAAAAAGAATTTTTAAAAATGCCTTCTAACGAGTTAATAAGAACCAATTCATCAAATGTTTTGGATGACGGTTTTATAAATATTTCTGTGCTCATTGAAAGTTTACGGAGAAAAAATATATTATTAAAAAATGCTTTTGAAGAAGATTTAACAAAAATAATATCAAGCGGTCATCAAGATATTGGCTATATATGTAATTTAGAACAGCATTGGTTTAGTGTTCGTAAAATTCATAATACTTGGTATGTATTAGATAGTTTAAAAAGTGCACCATTATTTATTAAAGATATAAATTTAAAATATTATTTTAATGACATTTTTAAAAAATATCATATATTTTCTGTACAAAATATGAACCCATATATTTCTTTACCAAAACCTGATATAAATTTTGAACCTAAAAATCCAAATCAATTTTATATACCAACTAATCATATTTCTGAAATCTCATCTGTCTCTAATGGTTTTATATTAGAAGATAAATATAGTATGAACAAGTCAGAAAATAGTAGTCTCTTTTCAAATTTTAATAAGCCTCAAAATTTTCAATGGCCAAAAAATGGAGGAAGAAAATTAAACGATGATATAAATAATATTAACGCAAATAATATGGATGATGATGGTGACGATGAATTTAAAATTGCTTTGAGATTATCAATGGAAGAATATATTAAGGTTCAACCAAAAAAAGGACAAATATTCACTGAGCATTTCTATATATTTACCCTTAATAATTTTATTTGTTTACCCAACTTATCAAATATATATATAATATCACTATAATTGTGTCGCAATTTTTTATTTTTATAGAATTTGCCACCTCCACCAAGCGAAGAATTAATTAATGAAGATTTCATAAATGTTATGATCAAATTACCAAACAAAAAAATCCAAAGAAAATTTGGCGTATCAAAAACTTTAGCGGTATCTTTATTTTGTCTAAGCATTGCATGATTGGGTTTATATAATTATGTTCATTTTCGATATGCTCCATATATATATGTATCCCATTTTATACTTATTTGTAGGACATTTTTTATTGGATAGAATATGAATCAGTAAACAACCAACAGATAGACTCATCACTAGTTTTTAAAAGTTGCTATTTTCTTTATCAATTATTCCCAAGGTATAAATCTATGCATATATGAAATAAACAAATTTGTTTTATTATATTTATTGGTTTATAGACAGACACAATATTTTATCCTTTTTTCTTTTATTATAATTAATAGGAGAAAGTTTTGCAAGTATCAAAATGGATCTATCGAATTACAAGCTGGTGACAAGGTAAATTGAATTTCCCATTTATACTCCCATATATATATATATATTATTTATATATTTCGTTGACGTTTTTATTCTTCTATGCTTCCCTTTTTTTATAATGATTTATTTTTTTTAATATAGGTTGAATTGGTTCATGATAAAACTTTGAATGATATGAAATTCGAAAAAGAGGAAACATTTATGATGCAATAAAATTGATTCCATATAAACACATAATTTATTTTCTTATAATTTTGATTGTTTTTTAACCTTTAAACAGTTGAAAAATAAATAGAATAATAAATGACACCAAAAAAGGATATATAATATGAAGAATAAACAAATATATAAATTTATTTCCTTAACATTAGCATTCTATAATAATAATGATGATGTATATCCAAAATAATATTGTTATTTATTTATCACTATCTTATTTTTTATTTTTTTAGTATTAATATTATGTGTTTCCCACTTTTTTTTAATTAATTTAATATTTTTGTTAAACCTATTTATGCATATAACAAAGCGAACGAAAGAAAGACAATTTTTGAGCTTTATTTCTTTATCTTATTGTGTAGTATAAATATTTGATTTTTATTCGGTGCCTTTAATTGGCAAACAGATTTAATGTCTATTTAATATATTCATTTTTAAATAATAAGAAATGCTATTATATATTTATCCTTATTTCAAAAGGAAGTACTACACATCCTTCGTATTTTTATATTTTGTATAATCAGTAATAAATATCCAAAAAGGATATATTATAATTTTTTGTAAATTTGGAAAAACATGGGATTACTTTTATTTTTCAAAGGTTAAGAGGGGAGAATTAAAAAATGTTATTTAAATGAAAAATGTAGGAAAAGAAAATGATCATATGATTATAAAAAGGGTATGCAAATAAAGTTGGTAATATAAATATCAATTATTATTTTTATTATAAAACGAATACTAACTAAAAATATGAATATGACAAAAAGGTACACTCAAATAAAGGATATATATATTATATGTATATGCATATGTATACACTCTTTGTAAAAAACAAAAACGGAAACATGTATAAATCACATACATGGAGTATATATATAAAAATATCAAATGTCAATAATATATATGTACATACGCGTGTATATACTTTTTATTTAACAAGGTCATAAGCTATACAACGCAAATAATACGCATAAAACAATTTTTATATGTTTACTTAACTTATGTGAAAAATATTAATTGGTTATAATTATACGCTCTAGTTTCTTTTCATTAGTAGGTTTATGATTGTTATTTTTTATATACTGAAAATTTTTAATAGTTTCATCTTTTCAAGGAGCCTAATTATTTAAAGAATTTGATCCTTGAAAATATATTTTTTTTTTCTTTTCAAGGGCCATATCTGGTTGATGATTATTTTCTGTTTGTGTAAGAGTCCATTCATAAATTGGGCGAGCGCTTTCAAATTCTCTATTAACTTCTTTTAATCTTCTCACTAGTTTAATTGTCTCTTTGGTCACATATATTGCATTTGGTATTCCTATTATACTCCAAAATAGTACATTTAAAGCTTTGTTCAAAATGTTTGCTTCATTTGCATTAATATTAATATCATGATGAAGACTTTCCACACTATTTAGTTTACTCAAAATAGCATTTTTCTCCGCATCATTATTATCTGCAATTGCACTATATTTTGGATTTTTATGAACATCGGGATATAGCTCATCATTTTGGGGCTTATTTAAAAGATGATGCACCTTAAGCTCCATACCATCGTTCTGCATATTTTTTATGCGTGGCAATAAAACACTTCTCATTAGTATCGTTCCGAATTTCATAGAAACGAGTACCTTATTAAAATTATAAAGATTATAGTGGGTATCCCAGCTTGGACAATCTAATTTAATAGTTTTGTTATTTGCAGGTCTTTCAAGATTGCAGTATATTCCGTTTTTACTATCTCTTGCAGCCATATGAAAATTATATACTTCAGCGAATGATTTTAATGGCATAAACCAAACAAACGAGTTTTGTTTATTTGATAATACACTTACTCCATCTACTATAGTTATACGAAATGCTCTTCCAAAAGGTCTAAGGGGATCTTTATAAATACTAACACTTACTCTAACTAACCAAGGGCCTGATATAAATTCGACTTTTTCAAGATATTTTGGTACTAACAAAACATTTTCATTTTCTTTAGAACAAACTAAATAGGCTTCAGAATTCATTGGAAAATTATCCTTAGCATTTACATTTGAAAAGAAACTGCTTGAACCGTTTTTAGGTCTCTTTATAGGTATTTTAGTCAAACTACTAGAATTTGATCCAGTTTTAGGGATAAAAGATAATTCGCTATATATTGCATCTTTGGTTTGTTTTAATATTGTTTCATTAGTTATTATAATTTCAATAGCTTGATTATTATCGCTATTACATATAAGATCACCATTTTTGTTGATTCGAATTTTTAAATTATTTATGTCATGGTCTGCAGTTGATAAATCTACAAACCCATTTGTGTCATATCCTGATTGTCTTGCAATCAAATCTATAAATTTTTCCTTTATCGGATGAGCTATTCGAAAGCCTTTACCTTCTTTTTTCTGTTTTTCTGCTTTCAAGCCATTTAGAAAAACACTTGAAAAAATGAATAGAGTAGTTGCATATTTTATAAAAGCCATTTTGGAAAATAGTATGAATAAAAATTGGGCATAGAAAAATCAAATGGCTCTATAATTATGGTTAATATTTGCAAAATTGAAATTTCGAAATTTCGAATAATATTAAATATTTGTGATGCCGTGCTTTTAATAGTAAATTTAATAAAATATTAAATTAGATATAAAATAAATACATATTTTTAATAACATTAATAAATACCCATACATTTATATATTAATTACACGGTATTAAAATTCAGTACTAAGAACATATTTTATTATTTGCTCCCTATAATAAATGTTTTTTTTTGAAGTAATATCCTAGCTCTTAATCCTACTAAAATTTTAATATATTTATTAATTTTTTCTAAAACGTAAAATATTAAAGCCAAATGTTTCTTCTACAATTTTTGTAAATCCCCTCCTAATAATCTTAATGTAATTTTATTTATTTTAGTTTATGTAAACAAAAAAAAATCTTCTAACTGAATTTTGTTTTATACTAGCGAAATAATCTAATAACAGTAAACAAGTAATAAAACATTATTATCTTTAAAGTTGTAAAGTAATAAAAATAAAATTAAATAATAATTTGAAAAATAATAAGAATTATGGTATATATATAATTTAATAATAAAAAAGTAAAAAATGGATAGCTTTTATTATAATATAAAAAAGTGTTAAATTTTATAAAAAACATGAACAAATTTTTATTAATATTTTGAAAATTAACAGAATAAAATAATAAATAAGGAACGTTAGTTAATGATAAATAGAATAAAACATGCAATAACAGAATAGATTAAATTAAAGTAATTCGTGTTTTAAATAATATAAAAATTTTCTTTAATTTAAAAAAAGAATCACCGGAAATGTATGTTAATAAATATTAGGTGCATTTTCCCTTTTCTTCCTATTTGTATATAATCAGTTTAGAATAACGGCAAATTTTAAGGGTTAAATTTCTTAGAATTATATTAACAAATAATGCGAAAATATAATGCTTACACTTTCCAATATTAAGGATGATAATAGTTTGTAATGTTAATAGCGAATATAAAAAATTGCGATTATAAATGTATTATTAATAATATGTAAAATAAAAGCAGTACAGATAAATACTATAAAAAAATGCGAACACTAAAGAAAACAGCCCTAAATAAATCAAAAAAACGAATAAAAATATTATTTATCCTATTTATTATTAAAATTATATTTTTTTCTATGTTATTATGCTAGTTTTTTAATTATTTTTTCTAAAAGATTTAGAATATTCCCTAAAAATATATTAATGTGAAATACTCATCAAGCTATATATAAATAGCTACATAGGAAAGTACGATGATTAATCATATTTTTTTTTTTATTATGCTCATTTCGAATCCAAAAAATAAGTATTTTATTATATCATTTTATATTTTTCTTTCAAACTTATATTTTTATTAATTAAAATATATTATTTTTATCATTTTCCATCGATTATTTCTTTGGTTTTTTTATAACAAAAAATTTCACATTTCAAAATAACAATAGACAAATGATCAAGTAAAAAAATATATTAAAAAATAATATCCTTTTTATATAAAAATATAAGAAAACGAATATAACATAAAAATGCATATTACTAAATTTTGCATAATAAAATAAAGCTACACATACTTCTCATCCATTTCTCTAAGTCCTATGTTTTGTTTTTTTCATTAAAATTAAGGGGCATATAATTATGCCTCTTTTAAATACCTTCTCATTATATTTACAAACTCTTCATAATTTATTCCCTTGTTTAAATTATCTGAATTGAAATGAAATTTATCTAAACATAATGATGATCCATTTGATGAATTATTATTGCATAAATTTAAAAATGTTTTTAAACTTGTTTTATCTATCTCTCCGTCTTTTTGAATGCAAGAAAATAAATCTTTAAAGAGTGTATTCATATCACATTTGGCTAGTTGTGTATTTATAAGAATATTCAGCATTGATGGTGTTAAAATATAATCATCAATATAGTTTGAATTATTTTCATGTATAGAGGATTTTATATTTTTTATCAATCCTTTTATATCTTGCTGCTCCATATTTTGTGAAAGAATTTTATTAAAAATTATATTAATATCATTCTCATTTAATTCACCATCTTCTGTTTTTGTAAAAAATTTTAATGCTCTAATTAGACATTGTAAATCAATTTCCATTTTATACTCTTATTCAAAATGGCAATTCGCAATTTGGGAATATTTCTTATGCATACTTAGTGGCTAGCTGTTTATTATTTTATAGTCCAAAAATGAAGAGAAGAAAAGAAAAAAAATATATATGTTTTATTCTAAAATTATAATAAATCGTATAATATACCTTTGTTTAGGGTATTATTAAAAAAAGTAATAATTCCCTTTTTTATTAACATCGTATTTTCCAAGTCAGACCATAGTTACATACAATGGCACTTTTAAAATGAATTTTTCTTATCCTTACAATTGTATATATATTTTTAAATTAACATTATTAATGTGTAATTAAATAATATAAATGCCTTACTATTTTTTTTTTCACAAATTTACACTAATTTATTCTTCATAGTTACGAATTTCCATTTTAACACCAAACTTTTAATTGTATTTTAAAAATAAGTTTGCTTTAAAAATAAGTTTGCTTTAAAAATAAGTTAATATTAAAAGAAATAAGAATGTTTAACAAATTTGTAGCCATATATATAAACATGCAATTAATTACTTTAAACGAATTATAAATGTATTATAAAATATTAATTATATGTGTACACCTTTATTTTACAAATAGTGTAATTAGTAAAAAAAAATTAATTTAAGAACATGAATGTGTATACATATACACTTCATGTGAGTTTGTTTAAAAGATTAATTTTTTAAAATTAAATAAATATATTCACAGATTTAATATGATAATAAACTGATTTCTGCTTCAATAATGTGCACATAAATATGTATATATAATATGTGTGTGCTTATACAAAAATTGGTTATTTCCACGTCAAGGATATTCCATATTATTTCGTTTTAGTTCTTCGAGATAAAAATTTGTACTTTAAACATTTCTTCATCGTGTGCTTACAATTTCTCTGAGTTCATTAGGAACTTGCTGATTTGTTTTATTTAACAATTTTACTAAGTCTTTTGCAAATCTTTGTTTTTGTGGAACATAATAATCATATGGGAAAAATAATATGGACTTCCCTTTATTGCCTGCTCTACCTGTTCTTCCGATCCTATGAATATAATCTTCAATCGTATTTGGTATATCATAATTAATAACGATTGAAATATTTTTAATATCTAACCCTCTTGATGCTACATCGGTTGCTACTAGTATATTACATCTATCATTTTTATAATTGTTTAATATTCTATCTCTTTCTCTTTGTTGTTTATCTCCATGTATTGATAAACTATTATATTGATGATATCGTAATTCTTTACATAAATTATCACAATTTCTTTTTGTATCGCAAAAGATTAAAATTTTATTATTTTCATAATTATCTTTTAACCAATCTAATAATTTTTTTTTTAAATCAATGGATGAGCTAACTATTACTTGTTGCTCTATATTTTTATTTGCTGTTAATTCACTTTTTCCAATTTGAATTTTTACCGGATCAAATGAGCAAAAATCATATGCAAGTTTTCTAACTTGTTCAGGCCATGTTGCTGTTAAAAATAGCAATTGTTTATTTTTATTAATTTGTGTCATTATTTTTCTTAATTGTTTTTCAAATCCCATATCAAGTAATCTGTCTGCTTCATCAATAACTACATAGATACATCTTAATAAATTTATGATTCCATTTTCTAAATAATCAAGAAGCCTTCCTGGTGTTGCAACAATTATGTCAGCCCCTTTTTTTATATTATTAATTTGGAAATACTTTGGTACACCTCCATATACTGCAACAGCTTTTAAATCTAATTCGTTTTCAAATTTCTTAATTTCATTTAATACTTGCATACACAATTCTCGTGTTGGTAACAAAATTAATCCGTATGTTTTACGATCTTCATTGTCTTCATTTTGAAATTCGTTCTCAAAATCGGGATCATAATTATTGTCATTCTTATTACTCTCAGATAATTTGTTTTCATTATTTTTGATATGTTCACCTCCATTTTGTTCCATTTCCGCTTGTTTATGTTTTAATATATGCATAAGACATGGCAAAACAAATGCTAGTGTTTTTCCACTTCCTGTTTCAGCAACACCTATTAAATCTTTTCCTGACAAGGCGATAGGCCATGTAATTTTTTGAATAGCTGTTGGTTCCTTAAAATTTTCATTTAAATAATTTAATATTGATTCATGGAAGTCTAAATCTGAAAATTGGGTTATAAAACTATTTAATGCTAAATCTTTATTTACATATATATTATTATTTTTTAACTCATTTTGTATTTCTTCATTTGATAATTTTTTTAATTTATTTTCATTAACATTAAATAAGTTTTGTCTTTCTATTTTTACTTTTATTTTATTCCATTCTATATCTTTTAAATTATCTCCTAATTTTGAATATCTATCTGAATTGTTTAAATTTCTCGAATATCTCGAATTATGATCATCTCTTTTTGTATAACTATTATTATAATCATCCATATTGTTATCTGTATTATTATCATAATCATTTCTTAAATTATAATTATTTTTTTTTCGATAATTTGTTCTTTCGTTTCTACTATTAATAAATCCATTTTCACCATCTTCCTTATTATTTTTTCTTTCATACCTATTAAATTTGTTATAATTTTCAAATTCGTTACCTTCAAAATTTGTATCAGACAAATTCGAATTTTTATTGCCATCATACTTTATATCATTATCCTCTCTATCAAAATCGTTGTCTATATCATTTTTTAATTCATTCTCATTTAATATATTATAATTTAATTCTGTATCGGTATTATTTATTGTTTCATTTGAATGACTAGCTAAATTATTACCATCTTTGACTTTATTTTCAGTACATATATTTTGATTTCTTATATTATTTATTAATTTTATATATCCAATTTTTAATTCTTGATGATTAATTATACCGTTTCCTATTTTATTATTTTTACAATGAATTTGTGATAGCTCATTTTTTGTGTGTATCAATTTTTTTAGCAAACATAATTTATCACCTGTACGGCAATTAATTGGTCTGAATTTTAATATGTTTTTCATATTTTTTTTTTAATAATATGTGGAATAGTTAACAAAACAAATAAATGATACAACAAAACGTATTGAAAATAAAAATTATATAAGAAATGCGTTTTCTATTTTTATACATAGGTATTCTATATAGCCTATTACTTGTATATATCTTCTTTCATATAAAACTCATTTCGTTTACAAATATTTAAAAAAAAACAAAAATAAATTTCAAATAATTATTTACAAGTTATATATACATTTAAGGAATAGCTAATCCTATAACATCACATGTTGAAGCTATATTTATGAAAAAAAAATTGCTACTGTAATTATCAAAAATACAAATAATATACCATATTATCAGGCTATATACTTTCGATATAATTTCTGTAGTAACAAGATGCTTACTAATTAATCGTGTATGCGATATAAATAATTTTTGTAATATATTTTTTATTCTGGAAAAGAATATATTCGTTGGCCTATTCATACATATGCACTGTTATATATAATAAACTCACAAAGAGTTTTTATAAAATGACGTTAAAAAACATATTCCTTAAACATTTTAAAGATAATTTGTTTTTTCCTTAACCGTGATAACCCTTTATAGAATACATAATTTTCTTACATAAATTTATACAAATATAATTGGATCATGCATATTTTATTTGGTTCTATAAAAAGTTATTATAAATGAAGGAGCCTTAAAACAAACACATAAAGTGTTATGCAATTTTTTATTTCGTTAATTTTTAGTGACATGTTTATTCATTGTCAATGGTCAATGCTATTTTTTTATTTTATTTTTCCTATTTTTTGTATTTTTTTTTTTTTTTTTAAATTGGATCGATTATTTTTTAGTATATTAATAATGAGGCGCATTCCTCAGATTTGGATTCAAACCTACTGATGAAAATTCATTGTCCCTTTAAAATATCAGTATTCTGTATTATATGTATAAAAATGTATTTAAAAAATATAATTATTAGGTGATAGCAATAAATTTTTATGTGTTTAAATTGAATTTTTTAGGGTATATATGAGAAATATTTTCTGCTAAGCACACACCATTTTTTTATAGATATAATACTCTTCTTTTGAATGTTATGTGTTATTTAATTTGTATATGCATTTATTTCTATCAACAAATTTATATATTTTTATTTCAAATGAGACAACTTAAAAAATAAATTGACAAATGAATAATACTCCTCACCTTTTTTGAGTCTATTCAGTTATTAGCATTTGTAATATTTTTTTCAAATTTATATTTCATTAAAAAGATGAGATGCTCCAAATTTAGATACAATAATATGACAAATGGTGTTACAGTATCTCCATAAATAAACATTAAAAAAATCACACATTTATATTTTCCAGTTACATTAGTTTAGATACTCCATAAATCACATTTTTGCACACACAAGCAATTATGAAATATTGAAATTTTCTGAATTTTTTATATAAATATAATATTTACTAATATTTTTGGTTAGTATTTTTTCTTTTTGTTTTTTTTAAACATAATAAAAAATATTTACTTGTGGATTTATTAGCCGCCATCCCATTTTCAATGTACTTAAAATTTTTTTACCACTTTAAAAAAATAGCGCACAACTAAAGGCACTTTTTATTAAAATACGAAAATATAATTATGTAAAAAAAAAAATAATAAATAATATTTGAAAATTCTGTACCTGGTAGCGTAAAAAAAATATAAATACACAAAAATAAGCATAGATATAATTAAATATTTTAAAAGAAAAAATGCATTAAGAAACGGAAAAATTATATTTTCACAAATCTTTTTTTGTATGTGTCGAATGATTTAAATTCCCAAAAAAGGGACTTTCGAATGTGTATAAATGTATGTGTTACATATATGTGTCCTTATACCCACATAATAAACAGATATACTTTATATACACACAAATAAAGGTACATAGTAAAGTACACAGTTGCATATAATGATATATATGCTTTCACAGACAAATGTGAATTTGTATACATATATGCAGTAAAATTGCAATTGAATTTATTCGTTGAAATATGTTTTCGGGATGAATATGAATACATTTATTTATCAAAATTGTCGGAACTAAATAGAGGGTAAATAACAAAATCATATTTTTTGAAAAATTAATATGTTTGAGAATAAGACGAAAAAAAGGAGTGTGCAAAATAAGCATAAATATATAGATGGGGGCAAATTATCAGAAGAGAAAAACAAGATTGATGAAAAGGGTTTTAACATAGAAAAATATATTAAAATCGATGATGCTTCTAAAAAAGAGATAATAATGTCCTCTAGGACATCTAAACTGATTGATAACAAACAGGTCAAAGAAATAAAGGACAACGATTATAATAAATTAAAAATAAACTCACATAATGAATACAATGCAACGAAACAAAAAATGAAAAATAGTAATGGTGATATAACATCTAGTTCCCAAAATTCGAAGATAAATGTTGTTTCGAATAATATTTTTAAAGATAATAAAAAAGGAATGAATCATAAAAAAAAAAGAAGTATATATATTAATCAGATAACACTATTTAAAATACACAATTATATATATAAAACTTTTGTATTCCTATTATGCTTATTTATAGTTATATTAGTTCTTTATGCATCTATTGATATATCACAAAACTATGGTCCAGTTATTATTTTGTATATTCTCATGTTAGAGCTTGGAAGTATGCTAATTTCATATATTTTACTTCAATTCCCTTTTTTTTATCTTATACTTAAAAATCTGTTTACTAGAACTAGCAATATAAATAAATATTCTCATCAGTATAGTCCACTCTATTATGAAAGCCCATCAGATAGTGACGGTAAAGATTCGATCGATATAAAAAGGAGCGAAACCAAAAAAAGACGAAGGACATTTGGATTTTTTAATTTAAACAATAATAACCATAAGAAATATAGCGTGAAAAAGAGTATATTGGCAAAAAAATCGAAAGTATTTAACAAAGAAGAGAATGGCGATTTAAATCATGTTTTAAATACAAACTTCTCAAATACAAAGAGTAAAAGTGCAGATGAAGCTGAAAACTACATAATTGAAGATCCAAATGTGCAACATACTGATAAAAAGGTGAAAAATAAAAGTAAGAAAGGGAAAAAAACTATCAAAATTCGAAGCCCTAAAAGAGAAAATATATATTTAGATGATTGCAATATGTGGATAAGAAATAGTATTAAAAAATCAAGGGCTAAAGGAAATTTTAATTTAACTAGATCATTAAGTTTTAATATAAAATTAAGTGAAAGTAATAAGGTAATATTAAATGATTCACAAAATATAGACAATTTAAGAGCATTTTTAAATCATAGATCTAGTAAATATGAGAAAAAAAAAAATCAAATGAAATCCCTAAAATTATTTACACATAATAAATACGCCCCATTAACATTTTCCACACCTTATAAATATAGTGTCCCATCCGATATTTTTAAAATTAATACGGAAGAATCAAAATTTTCAAGCACAGAAATATCCGAATCAAGTGATGATGTAAATGACTTATTACATAAAAATAACGGTAGATCATATAGCGAAGAAAACGATCCATCTCATAAAAGAAAAACAGATAAAGAATTTTATACGGATAAAAGTGCAATACTGTTTAGTAACAAAAACACCAAAAGATATGTACGTAAAAAGACTTTTATTTATGATGACCTTGATAATTTAAATATATATAAAAGTAAAAAACACGATCGAAAGAATAAAAAAAAAAAGAGTATACTTTGTAAAATAAAAGGTTTTAAAAAAATAAAAAATGCATTATCCTTTTTTATTAATTATAATATGAAATCCTCAAAAACAACAAATAATATGTTACTATTCCTTAGAGGTCTAACATTATATATTAAGCATCAGTTTATACAACATTTATCTTATGAACCTGTATGGATAATTGCAATTTTAATAAGAATTATTTTATGGTGTATAGTATGGTTATGGGCTGCTGGTTATATGACAAGACCCCCAAAAAATTATAAAATTAACGCATGGAATATGAAAAGTATACCACCATTATATGGATATATTGAATGCACCTTTCAATGGTGTGGTGTGTTGGATTATTTATTTGGTTTATACTTTTCAAATAATAAATTAAAATATATTTTTTCGTTTTTTTCTTTAATTGATTTTATAACAACACCAGTTTCTTCTTTAATTATGAATTTCTTGTGCCAAACTGATTATCACCAAACATATTGGTTTTTAATATTAGGGCCTTTACGATTTTTAAGATTAGTTAGAGCAGAAAGTACAATGAGTTCGTGTTTTTTTTGGTTGAGTGATGTCAAAATAATTATTATTGGAATAGTTATTTTATCACTAGCTATATTATTTACCTTTTCAGGAATTATGTATATATTAGAAGCCCCAGATATTGAAAGACAATTTATATCACCATTAGATTTTGTATATTTTGGAGTCATTACTATGTCAACAGTTGGTTATGGTGATTATACACCAGTCACACCAGCGGGCAAATGTTTAACTATGTTTATAATTGTAACATGTTTTACATTTGTTGGGGCTCAACTTAAAAGATTAAAAGAAGCCATGTTTAGCCCTAAAACAATTATGGGAATAATACCCAAACCTGAAGATGATTATATTTTAATTTTAGGTCCTGTTAGTCCTACACAATTATTATATATATGTAAAGGCATAAATAATAGTTTTCCAAATTCAGTTGAATGTATATTTTTATTTACCCCATTACCTGTTATTATTTATCGATATATTTATGGAAGTATTGTTAAAAATACTAATATAAAAATATGTATAAATGGAGGTAATGAATGTTTTATTTGTCCAAGCATTATATATGATGCTGTAGTTAATGCAAGAGCATTATATATATTAAATAATGTCGATTCAGAAAAATATACATTGTTGAACCAGCAAATATTTTTAGCTAGTAACAGTTTTAATTTCAACAATAATGATAAAAATCAACGAATACGACCAGAAGATATTTTACACAATAATATTATAAATAAATTTACAGGAGAAAAAACAAAGACATGGAAATTTACAGATATGTACTCAGAATATAAAAATCAAATTAATAAAAATAATATGCTAAATTTAGAAATGAATATTAATGTTAATGATTCACATATGATTAGAGAAAAAGATGATCAAGAATGTATATTACGATTTATTGGAACTTATAATATTTGTAATGCTCTTATTCCTATAACTGTTCAACTATCAAATAATACTTATGAAGAATTAATAAAATCAATGAATGTGTATAACTATATAAGTATAGAAGAACTAAAATATGCATTACTAGCTAAAAGCATTAATTGTAAAGGATTATTTTTTTTAATTATTAATTTTTTTTATAAACCCAAAGCGGTAAAAAGTTTAAAAAAATATATTATCGATTTAAGACTATTAATGTATAATAATATTTTAAAAAAAAAAAACCGTAAAAAATTTAATAGCACTAATGTTAAAATAAAAAGTCTTAATGAACTATCTTCTTCCCATTCTGAAAATGAAGGTAGTGACACAATTAATATGCTCAATTATAAAGCGAAGTCACGTGCAAATTATAAAATGCTAAAAGAAACTGAAAACAGATTCATGAAAAATCAAAATTATAATATGAATCCTATTTATTGTGCAAATGATGAGAATATGCATAATAAGCAAAGTAATATTATCAATGATGATGATGTATATCAATTGAATGAATACGAAAACGATGACAGCTTTCTTTACAATAACTATAGTAATACACATGGGATCAATAATCATATCCAACAATACAAGGGTAATTCTAATAATTCTTACAACAATAAAGATAGTGATAATTATAATGAAGGAAGTTTGTCATTCTCAAAAACTGTGGGTAGTATGAATTCATCACAAGATGTATCCTCTAAAAATTATTATAATATATTAGAAAAAATAAGTTTAAATATGTATTATTATTTAGAAGGATTAAAATATAATATTTATAGATTTCATTTTCCTGAATGTATGAGAGGGTTTTTATTTCAAACTGCATCAGAATATTTATATCAAAAACATGGTGCTTTTCTTATTGGTATTATAACAATTAATAAAGAAATATTTTTAAATCCTATTGATTATATTATTGGGGAAGAAAATAAATATTATTACACTTCTGCTTTTTCGGGCATTATACTAACTACTAGCTTAGACAATTTGATAAAACTCTCTTCTATAAAATCGATTTCTAAAAAGGTTTCAGAATATAATCAAAGAAGAATAGACGAAAGAAGAAAACGATATTCAAAAAATAGTGCCAGTACTGATGGGGAAAATGGATATAATCAAGATTGGGAATCGAATGAAAAAACAAATAAAAATTATGAAAATATAGAAAAAAACACAAATTTTGATAAATGCAAAAACAGTATAATATCAAAACAAAGTACATCAAGTATTCATAGAGAAAGTAATAAAATAAATAAGTTGGATAAATCCATTGAACAAAATACTAGCATACATAATATTAATGATAAAGATAGCATTGATAATAATGAAGATCAAAATTGTAAAACTAATAAAAATAATTCCAATTATAAAATGGAAATAATGTCAAAAAAAAATAAATTACTATTATATAATTTTGTCCTAGGAATATATGAAGTAGATAATTATGTTTCAGCATATAGAGATATTTTTTCTGATAAGAGAAAGCCATTGTTACTAATTTGTGGGTGGCCAGATAATATCCATATGCTTCTTAAGCATTTAAAAATTAATATATACAAAACAAAGGAAGACGAAAGGGAAAATAAGACAGTACAAAACAGAAACAATAAATATAACAATTGTAGATCGGATGATGATCGAATGAAATATAACATAATAATTTTGTCAATACATGTTCCTAAATTTAATTATGAAAATGATCTTTTAGATTTTTCAAATAATGCTGCATTTATTAGAGGGTCCTCTATGGATAGTACAAATTTAATAAAAGCTGGTATATTTTATGCCAAAAGAATAATAATTTTAAATTCTAATCATAGTTTGTTTGTAGACAAAGATGCATATAGAATTGATAATGAAGTTATTATTATTAAAAATATTATATACCAATTATATAATAATATATTTAAAAATAAAAAAATTTATTTTGAAATGATAAAAAAAATATTCAAAAAAGAATACAAAGATAAGCATATTAACGAGAAAATAATTTTTGACACAAACATCGAAAATAATCATAAACATGATGAATTTCAAAATGGCAGATACACATCAAATAGTGATTCTGAACTTAAAATTGTGAATAAAAAACAAAGTAAAATAAATTATAATATTTTTAATGTTAATAAAAACCCTTATATAATTTGCTTAATTAAAAATTCAGAAAGTTTAGAATATATAGACGGAAGTATAAATTTGTCCTATGAAAATTATAATGATAATGAAAAAATGAATAAGATTTGGGAAAATTGTGGAGAATATATTTATACCTTTGAATTAGTATCTGCAAATATTTTTGTTGATGAAATGTTACATAACTTAGTTTCATTTTCTTTACCAATAAGTAAATATGCAATTGAATATTCAGTAATATATTCATTAATAGGAATTAATATAAATGAATATTCAAAAAATGTTAATATGTTTTATAAAAATTTAAAACTAAGTACAGGTCATGTGCTTATAATACCAATACCTTCCTATTTTTACAAAAAGCCATTCTATAGATGCTTTTTTTATTTACTTCATAAGAAAAAATATTTATGCATTGGAATTCTTCGATATATGAATATTTCACCATTGCGTAATATTTCAAGAAAATTATTTATTATTTCATGTCCATCCCGAACTATGAAACTTGAACATTATGATCAGGTTAGAGATGATAGTAAAATATAATCTATACTCCGAAAAGAGACAAATGCCACCACTTTTGTGTATTCATTTGTGTTCCCTATTCATACTTCATCTTTGCTTCCTATCATATATATATATTTTTCCCCTCCCTTTTTTAGGCATATGTAATTGCTTATGACACTGTGTAGCTTATTCGTTTTTCCCACGTATTATAAAAAGGAAATCGGTAAGATACAAGCGTTAGGAAATAAGTTATTCACACATACGGCTCTTTAAAAATTGAAGAACATAAAAACTTATAACATATTCAAAATTAGAGCACACAAAAAGTATAAATCCATGTGTACGATAAAACGGGAAATGTGTAAAGGTTTTTTTTGACATATAACAAGCATGATTGAAAATGATTCTCTAAAAATGTGAGATACTTAAACAGATACACCAAATGTGTACATACGTACGAATGTAGCAAATATGGACTTAGAATAAATATGTTTAAATTTTCTTTAATCAATCAACAATAATAAAAACAAACATGTGTTTACAGAATATTTAAAATACTTTGTTCATATATTTTGTATTGTATTTTTTCACTTTTATTTTGCTCTATTTTCATGTGATAAATGTTATTTATTTAGCACATTCGTCGACCTATTTTGAATATTTTTATTTTATTATTGTTTTATTATTATTTTTTTAAGTTAATCTTTCTACTTTTAAATTGTGAAAAAAAATAAAAATATTTTAATGCATTATTGTTTTGTATTTCTTTAATATTTATATTTATTTTATGCTTTATGTATTCCCTTTTTTTCTTTTGTTTTGTCATAACAATAGATAATTCATTTCACCTTCCTTTTTGAAGTTTAGAATTTGATTACTATTAATATTATATATAATTTCACTAATACGGCCAATTAAAAAGAAAGTTAAAAATTATTGTCTGAATTGGCTTGGAATTTTATTTCTAAAAGCAAAAAATTATAAAAAAAAAATTAAATAATTAAAAATACAGAAGTTTATATACACACTTTACGAAGATATGAATACACAAAATAATGGTGTAACTTTGTTAGTAGTATAAAACTAGGGGAAATGATAAAAGCAAAAAAATAAAAAAATTAAAAAACATGGCAAAGATGATCGATTTACGTAAGCCCCTTTTCAAAAGGATGCTTGCTTTTTACAAGAACATCAACAAAAATCCACAAATTTTTTACACAAATTTAATTTTTTACAATTTTGACAATGATCTGATTTTTCGTTTAATCAAAATATATAGGAAAGTATTAAAAAAATATGAAAAAAAAAAAAAATACTTGTATAATATTAATGGAAATATAGAAAATGGTAGCAAATATAAGGATGATCACTTTGTAATTTTTAGTTATGTAATGTTTTCGTATTTGAATTTTCTTCTCTCTGAATTGGATCAAAATCATTCAGACATTTTTGAACTTTGTCATGACTTCAATACAAAAAATGTTTTAATAAATATAAAAAAGGAAAGGGAAAAAATAAAAAAAACGTCTCTTAATATAAAAAAATTACTATGGAATAATTATTCTGGTACAAAACTTGGTGCTATTATTACTAATGACAGTAAAAATGAAATCAACTGTAATGTGCATTTTATGGGAAAGGATACAAAAAAATATATTTCACCAAATGATAATATAAATAGCAGTGCTATGATAAAACAAAATTGTATGCAAACTGATAATTATTATCATAAAATAGACAAACCAAATAACAACAACTATATTTGTCAACCTATGCATATCAATCAAACTGTAGATTCCACCAATTATCACTGTCCTCAAAATATGGATTTAAAAGAAAAGGAAATTATTAGCAGTTTGAAAAGCTTATATACAAATATGTACTATTGGACATATCTTAATCGGTTGAATATAAAATGTAAAAGATTAAATAATATATATGAAGAAAATGTACTATATATAGATATTTATAAAAATATATATAATTTATATAAGCATATGAATAATATGTATAGTAATCATATTAATATGATGATAAAAAAAAAAGAACAACTATCTATTACTCATAATAATGAAATGGAAAATATTATTAATGAAAATAAAAAAAATGAAAATTCCCAACAAGCAATTAATGATATGGTTTATAAACATATAGCAGAAAAAAAAGCTCTAAATAGACATATAGAACATGAACTAAATATTATGAAGCGCATTAATCTTAAAGAATATAAAAGAAATATTTTATATATTTTTTACATTATTGAAAATAAGAATAGCACATTATCATTACCCCCCTTACCTATTGAAAAGGGGAAAAATGATAGTGAGAAAAATAATAATATTCGCAAGAAACAGAATGATATATATCCTATACAACGATCTTCAAAATATTTTGCACATATACTTAATTATTTTAATTTATTTTATTTATATAAATTAATTAAGACAAAAATAAATGTGCATAGTTATTTCCATTTATATATTAAAAATAATTTATCTGACAAAGTAATGGATATTTCAATCATTTTTAGTTTGGGAGAAATTCATCATTTGTTTGAATATAATCACAAAAAGGGTAGTAATACTGTTACTATTAGAAATAATAATAAATTTAAAATAAAATTTTATAAATTATTAAAAAATATGCATAACAAAAATTATGTTCATTCCTATGAAAAATATATAAAAACATTTACACACTTATCAAATAAACCCATAAGTGAATACAAAAAAGGAAAGAAAAAGCTTAGTGTAAAAAATATTAGCAAAGATAAATCAGTTGAAAGCACTTTAATAAATAATAATAATATAGAGGAGGACAGGGAAACAGATTCTAATTTCAAAATTACTTATCCCCGTTCGAAATATTTTGATGAAAATGGATACTTTAATTTTGCACAAAAAAATGTACAAGACGATGAGATACAGAAATTGGGAAAAGAAGCATCAACTATTTTAGAACAAGGGATTGAGAAAAACTTTGAAAATGAAAAATATAGACAAAAAAACATTTTCAACAAAAATTATTGTAGTACTTATAAAATTTTAACAGAGAATTCAATGCGATTTTTAAAAGTAAACCCTTCGAATACTATAAATAAGAATATGAATACCGATAAATTAACAATAAAAGATAAAAAATTAAATGCTTTAATTTTATATATATATGAAGATATAAATAATCATTCGGAAGAAATTACTTATAAAAACCTATTTAATATTAATTTAGCAAAACCAGATTTTGTATTCCCAAATATGAAAGAACAGTTGAATTTGTTGAACCATTTTAGTAAGCCTAGATCACAGAATGTTCATACAAAAAACAAAAAAAATAATAATATAGAAAAAGAATCTCAAATAAATGAAAAAAACAACCAAATTAATTACTTAACAAAAGATAAAACGATTTGTACTTCCTATGGAAACATTATTATTACAAGACATAAAAACCTTAGATTAGCAATGCATACATCTGAAAAAAATAATGAAAAGAAAATAAAGATAAAAAAAAAATCACACACTAGTTTTAGTAATATTCGAAAGAGAACACATAACCTGTTTGACTCAGAAAATAGCGCGATAAAAAGTGGCAGCTCGAATTTTATTAATAGTAACGAAATTAGCAGTAACAGCGTTGACAGTAGCTGTATTACTAGCAATGGTGCTACTAGCAATGATATAAGTAGTAATAGTGTGAATAGTAACGATAATAGAACGAATGAAATAAACAGAATAAATATTGTAGATAGTTCAATTGTATTCCCTATACATGAAATACTTAAAAAAAGCAAATATTATTCAATAAGTAAAAAAAATCAACATAAAAATAATTCAAATATAAAATATAAGCATGAATATTATAAAAACGGTTTTTTAAATATGACCCACAACCCCAAAAAAAGTATTTACATAGATATCATATTTCATGTAGTAATACCAAAAAATATGAATAGAAAAAGTTTTAAAATAATTTTATATTCTTTATTTAAAATAATAGATATATGTAATACGTATAGTATTTCATCTATAAATTGTTCATTCCCCTATATTCAAAATATTGTTCATAAGAATAAAAGGCCTATTATTTATTCATTTATATATTCACTTATTTTCACATTGTTACATTATATGAAAGATTCATATAATAATAGTAATAATGTAAAAATACTTCATTTCATTTTTCCAAATTTAAAATATTATGAAAAAAAAAATCACACACAAAATATTAGTAATTATATAAGCGCAAAAAGAAATAGTGATCTTTTTTCATATCATAAGAATTCAAAAATATTAATAAATACAATGGAAAATACAGACGAAAAAAGCAATACCAATATAGAAAACGAACATACTGATACTAATCCATCAACTCAAAGAAAGTCTAATATTAAAATATTTATTAATAAAATTATACACACATTAAGAGAAAAGTACACTGTGATTGAAAGTGTGTAATGGTAGTAATCCTATAGCAAACACTTATATACCTTGAAATAGAAAAGCATGTATACTTATGAATAAAAATAAGTATGCCACCATTTGATTATTCCTTTTTTAGAGTTACGTGATTATTATTTATTTTATGTTTTTCGTTAATTTGTAAAAAATTGTTGATTTAATTATTCATCTTAAACACTTAATTGAGACTATATGTGATTTTTTTATTAGATTATACATATGCACATATATTGTATTTTTTAGTTGTTGTTTTTTTAAATTAAATATTCATATTTTATTCAAAAAATTGTAATTACATTTGAACATTTTTTAATATTAATTAAATGTTGTAACACATTTTCCCCCTAAAATGATAAAAAATATATAATTAATAATTATTCTGTTATGACATAATATGAAAAGGTTGCTTAAAGTAATAACTACTGGCATGAATGCTGTAAAAACAAATTGAAATAAAGATGAAGACTATAATAAATATTATAATTCATGTTGTATCCACAATTGAATAATGATACAGTACATTAAATAGGAGTATAATTGTTTATATTATCTACATGTTTATTAGAAATATAATCGTTAAAATATTTTTTATTCATATTATAAATTCACTTATTAGTTTATTTACCCGTTATAGAACGGTTGTAATATTTTGCTTTTCTTAGATCTGTCTACTTTTTAATAACTATGTATAAGCATTTTGTTTTTCGTAATTTATAAAAAAAATTTAAATATCAAGGCATATCATATACAAAAGAAAACATTTTATTTTGTCATAGCTATGTTAATTACCCCTTTTACATCGTTCTTATGAATATTGAATTATTGAAAAATATAGATCAATATCTTTATCGAGTTTTATACTTGTACATGTATACCTATATATTATTTGTTCACATAAATTGTGTGTAATTTTTGAGAAACCCTTAAGACAATATGCGATTAACTTCGAAAAAAACGAATAATATATCTACCCCCTCCTTTCTAGCATACTATATGCACTAATATGTTGTCTTATAGTTTAAATGATATATATAATATAAAGGTGTAAGAAAAAAATTTAAGTTTTTATAGTTTAAAAAAATAATAATAATGTTTTGTTAATAATAATAGTTAAAAACATATAAATAAAATTTAAGACAAAAAATGCCGTAAAGGCTGTTATATAAACAAATAAATAAAGAAATAATAAGAAAAATAAAAATTAAAATAAAGTTAAATTCAATTGAATTGAATAATTATAATAATAGTCCATTAATATAGGGAGATAGCCGCCTGTATATTGTGGAGAATCTGTAAAAAAAAATGTGATAATTAAATGCATGGATTTCTTACTTTGGTTAATATACCATCTTTGGGGGGAAATACTATATTACATAAAGGTACTAGATTAAGACATTTATATAGATATATTAGTGGCTGTGGATATTCTTAAATTGCCTAAATTCTATAAATTGTTATATTCCACACTACTCTATGTTGTCTTCATCAGTAGAAATATTGATATGGCTGGCTATATTTATTTTAGGGTTATATGATTAGGAAATTTGTTTTTTTTGATATTATTAGCATGTATATTATTTTTTAATTTTTTTGGGGTTATTGTATAATATGTATATATAAATTTTTTTGTATAATATGTATATATAAATTTTTTTGTATAATATGTATATATAAATTTTTTTGTATAATATGTATGCATGTATGTATGTATGTATGTATGCATGTATGTATGTATGTATGTATCTATGTATGTATCTATGTATGTATGTATGTATGTATCTATGTATGTATGTATGTATCTATGTATGTATGTATGTATGTATGTATGTATGTATGTATGTATGTATGTATGTATGTATGTATGTATGTATGTATGTATGTATGTATGTATGTATGTATGTATGTATGTATGTATGTATGTATGTATGTATGTATGTATAAAATTTTTTTGTTTCCCTGACTTAAATAACCTCATTTCCATATAGCAAGCGTGTTTGTATTTTCTACTGATGATTATCTATATACATGTCATTAGCTTAATCTAGTACCTGCATATAAAAAAAAATTTTGTAGGATCATACTTTTGATGTACCTGTAATAAAATGTATGTAAAAACTCTTAAATTTAATCCTCCTCTAGCAAATTTTGCTGATTGTTAATCTCCTTGCATATATTTAGTAGATGCATATATTTCATGTGCATCATTTCAACAATCCCTTTTAACGATTTTGCCGATTTTAAATCACTAAAAACTAAAGAAAAATAGTACTCTTTGCACTTAGGATATTCATTATATGTCCAATTCTTTGATATGAAGTTTTTATTTTTCCATTTTAAAAAGCATTCCATTAGTTCTTTTGCGCACTCATCAACCTCAGGATCATTAATAGTAATCCAATCTTTATCATCACTCGCTAAACTCTCTTGCGTAAATATTGTCTTTTTATTTTTTTTTTCAGCCGGTTCTGGGCTGTTGTAACCTTCTTTAAAATCTCCATGCTCTTTTAGTCGTAATATCGAATCGTCCTGATGTTTTTCTATCTCCATGTGTTGCTCTCGTTCGAATTTATTTTTCTCCGTGTCTAACATATCATCAGTATTTGTATTTCTATCTTGATCTGGTGCAATTATTTCATCAGTAAATATATTTCTAATCCTAGTACCATCTGTGAAATTTAGTGTTTTTGCATAGTCAAGATATTTTTGTTTTTCGGATGATATATGCTCCTCAAGATTACTATTAATTTGTTCCAAGTGCTTTTTTACCATATCTTTAGCCATTTTTTTTTCTTTTTCCAATTTTCTTTCTTTTTTTTTCGCAGCTGCCTCAATATCTAATGATTTACTTCTCCTTTTTTTATTTTTCATATCCTTTTTCATTCTCCGATCATTAGTTAAGAATAAGTCATAATTCTTTGTTTGTGTTTCAATGGCTTTGGACACCTCCTCAATATATACATCTTGTAATGTTTTAATTTTTACGCTTGAACTAATGGATTGATCATGTGCTTTAAAATATTCAGTGCTATCACCATAACTCATACTTTTTTGGCCATCCGAATTTTCTTTATACTCTTTCTCCTTTATGTTATCTTTTTGCGTTATATATTCGCTTTGAACTCCTTTACCATCCTGAATAGTTTGGACAATACTTTCAGTGGCTATTTCTTTACTTTCATTATCATTTGCACAATTAGCATTAAGTACGTTTTTAATATATTTTGAATATTCTTTGTCGTACAAGTTAACTATAGATATAAATTTTAGGTCCGAAAATTTGATTAACGGCCTAATCTCGATATTTGTTAACTTGTAAAACCATAGAAACAAAATTTTTATTTCATTTAGCAGCTGTTTATATAAAGAAATATTTTTGGTGATACGTATATTGCTCTTTCCATTTCTCCTTTTCTTGCTCTCTTTTTTGCTAAGAATATAATCTAAACTAAGTAATTTCATTGACACATCTGTTTTCTTGATGTTATTAATTCTATTTTTGAAATATTTTAATCCTACGATGAGCCTATTTCTTAATCTACTTATATAATTGTAATAAAATACCAAATTTTCATCTGTCGACTCAGTCTTTGATCCTATTATGTAACCCTCGTTTTTCTTTTTTGTTTTTAAGGAGCTTCCTTCTGATAAACCTTCGTATGTATTATTTTCCGTATCTTGTTCTTTATTTTTCATATTTTCCTTGTCATAATGTTGTCCTTTATGTTTCTTTACATATATTTTTAAATCATTTCCATGTAATACATACGAGGTGCAATATTTAATAGGGATATCAGAATACTGGATGTTTTTTAATTTCTTTGTTACTTTCTTTATAATCCTTAATATTTTCTTTTTAGCCCTATAGAACATTTTTGCTTTCTTATCATTCTTTCTTTGTTGTTGTTCTATTCCTCTTTCTTTTTCCTTATCATTTTCCAATTTCCAATTTTCATCACAGTATTCTGGTTTATCTCCTGGTTCAATACTATCAGGCTCCTTTAGCTCATTGTTACAATCCCCTGGCTCTTCATCATTAAACATATTTCCAAATGTGCTCTCATCATTTTTATTAACAGATTTTTCCTTTGATTCTCCTTTACCTCTATTACTTAATTTTTTTAAATACATTTTTTTGCTCTTATTAAAATCTTTAATATACCTATCTATTTGTTCCGTAATATGATAATGTGATCTGTAATAATTTGTAGGTATTTTTTGGCCTACTACATCGCATATTTTTACTATAGCATTTTTCAAATATATTTGTAAGTTGTCCTTTTCATTTGTATATTGCGATGCAACGATAAATCGATCTTCTTCCTCGGCAATAATTAATCCTCGCTCTCTTCTTTTCATTATACTTAGCTCCTTTCTTTTAAGTTCCTCTCTTATTTCATTTTCCAAAAATAGTTGCCTTTTCATTCTTTCATTTTTTTCTTTTAGTTCATTGTATGCTTTTGCTTTGGTAAAGTCTGATAGCTCTCTTTGCATTATATCTTTACATATATTAAAGTTCAAAATTTCATATATAGCCATAGATAATGTTGAGGATTTGTATTTTAAAAAGGAATTGTCAATTCCTGCCATTCTTAATAGTATTTCTCCTTCTACTAAATTATAATTTTTTTCCAATTTTGAAAAGTTTATATTCTTATTCGATTTTAATAAACTGTCTAATAAACTATATGCCGTAGGTATCGATAAATCGTAGTTTAATTTTTTTAAAAGAGCAATTTCAAGATCTAGCGCAAATCTTTTACTTATACTCCCATGTGTAAATACTGCTCCCATGTACTTAGCTGCTGAATAATAATCTGGAGATACATCTTTAATTATTTCGTCGTTTATTGAATAGACTCTTTTCAGTCCTTCCAGATGGCTTTTGCAATATGATTTAGCTATTATGATAATTGATGTTGTTTTGTAATTAAAGTATTTTTGTGATATGAATAAACATATAATACCTATAAAATGATATATTAAATCTGTTGACTCAAATAATGCTCTATATAAAGGAATGTATTGTTGTTTTAGCTCTTCTTTATCTAAATATTCTTGATACATTGCTGGATAATGCTGCTTTAGTAATTGTATCATAACATCAGAGTATTGCTTTTCGTTCAAATGTATATCATTAATTATACTCTGTATTAACTCTTTCTTAGTATTAAATCGACTTATATATAAATCGAATATCAAGTGTGTAAAATGTAATACACATGTTTCGCATGTGTTTCTTATATGGGCAAATGTCCGGCATAAACATAATTTTACCTTTTGCCTTAAGTGAAGAAAATTTGCATCATTATATCTACCTAAATAATTACCAATAAAATGATTATCAGCTTGCTCTGCGCATTGTAAAAATGATGATTTTGCGTATGTGTTGTATAAAGAATAGTCTACTAATTTTTTACTCCTTATCCCTCTGTGAATTAGTATGCTACTATGTCTTTCCATTACGCCATCTCCTTCCTCCCCCTCGTCATCATTTTCTTCACTTTTCTCTTTAATGCCGGTTTGCCTTTCTTTAATATCGCCTTTCAAATCATGTAATTCCTCCAATTTTTGGTAATATCTTACATCTTTGACATTATCTATATTATTACCATCGTCGCTTTCCTCAACACTATTAGGAGGACTAATACTTCCAATTTTTTGCCCGCCTTTTGTCATGTCATATTCATTTATTTTTGTGCTATTATTAGTTCTTTTTACTGGGGTACCATCACTAAAATTATACAATATTGGTTCTCTGCATGTTGTCTCGTTAAGCTCATTCTTGCCTTCAACCAAATTAGAGTATAATACACTGTTGTCTGTTTTTTTTTCCCCCGGGTACCCTTTATTGTTGTTAATAGCTTTGTTGTTCGTTGACATTTCTATTTCTATTGCTCTCTGAAATATTGCTTGGAAGTAATAGACTGACCCTCCTAATACGTTAAGAAAATATAATATGTTATATCTATTCATTTTGATAAATGAAATAAATAAAACAATAATATTTCTAATACATATGTTGTACCCCATACTTTTGTAATCTATAGCACTATAAGCTGAAAACATACTTTTAATAAAATTCTCAGAAATATTCACGTACCAGCAATAATAATTTATCATTGATATAAGCGTGTCAAGATGGGTATCTTGATTCTCATCACAGAATATGACACTATTGGGACCTTTAGTATCATTTAAAAGTATGCCAGCTTCTGAAGTAGTTGCATTATCATCACCTATTCTGTTGCCTGTATTTTTGCCCGTATCAACTGTTATTGCTTTTTGTTCGGTTGTTCTCCCGTTTTCCTCTTCATGCTGTTCTGATTTTTCTGATTGTTCTGATTTTTCTGATTGTTCTGATTGTTCTGATTGTTCTGATTGCTCTGATTGTTCTGATTGTTCTGATTGTTCTGATTTTTCTGATTGTTCTGATTTTTCTGAATGTTCTGATTTTTCTGAATGTTCTGATTGTTCTGATTGTTCTGATTGTTCTGATTGTTCTGATTTTTCTGATTGTTCTGATTGTTCTGATTGTTCTGATTTTTCTGATTTTTCTGATTGTTCTGATTGTTCTGATTGTTCGGTTGTTCTCCCGTTTTCCTCTTCATGTTGTTCTGATTTGTCGGTTGTTCTCCCGTTCTCCTCTTCATATTTTTCTGATTGTTCTGATATTTCTGATTGTTCGGTTGTTCTCCCGTTTTCCTCTTCATATTGTTCTGATTGTTCGGTTGTTCTCCCGTTTTCCTCTTCATATTTTTCTGATTGTTCTGATATTTCTGATTTTTCTGATTGTTCGGTTGTTCTCCCGTTTTCCTCTTCATATTGTTCTGATTGTTCGGTTGTTCTCCCGTTTTCCTCTTCATGTTGTTCTGATTGTTCTGATTTGCCAGTTGTTCTGCTGTTACCCCCTTCATGCTGTTCTGATTTTTCTGATTTGTCGGTTGTTCTCCCGTTTTCCTCTTCATATTGTTCTGATTGTTCGGTTGTTCTCCCGTTTTCCTCTTCATGTTGTTCTGATTTGTCGGTTGTTCTCCCGTTTTCCTCTTCATGTTGTTCTGATTTGTCGGTTGTTCTCCCGTTTTCCTCTTCATGTTGTTCTGATTTGCCGGTTGTTCTCCCGTTTTCCTCTTCATATTGCTCTGATTGTTCTGATTTTTCTGATTGTTCTGATTGTTCTGATTTTTCTGATTTTTCTGATTTTTCTGATTGTTCTGAATGTTCTGATTTTTCTGATTGTTCTGATTGTTCTGATTTTTCTGATTGCTCTGATTTTTCTGATTGTTCTGATTTTTCTGATTTTTCTGAATGTTCTGATTTTTCTGATTGCTCTGATTTTTCTGATTGTTCTGATTGTTCTGATTTTTCTGATTTTTCTGATTGTTCTGATTGTTCGGTTGTTCTCCCGTTTTCCTCTTCATATTTTTCTGATTGTTCGGTTGTTCTCCCGTTTTCCTCTTCATATTTTTCTGATTGTTCGGTTGTTCTCCCGTTTTCCTCTTCATGTTGTTCTGATTTGTCGGTTGTTCTCCCGTTCTCCTCTTCATATTTTTCTGATTGTTCTGATTTTTCTGATTGCTCTGATTTTCCTTGTCTATAAGAATTGTTTGATTTTACTATAAAGGGATACTTTTTAGAATTATATGCATTATTTAATTTATCGATCAAGATGGAATATGTAAGATTATATAACCTGGGTTTTTGTCGAGTTGGCACTAATGTTTTCACAGGCTTGTATTCATAAGTAGGTATATATTGTTCATTTGCGAAACTTGGATCGGTATTGATTAAATGAGTACCCAGTGTACCCATCTCGATAATGTATTTGCTATCCGCAACAGAAAGGTAGTCCATGTGAGTATCTTGATCCAAAGCGAGAGGTTGGTGCCCATCTATTGTTCCAGCAACGCTGCTATATTTATCAGAAACTATTACATCATTAGTTAGGATATCCTGCTCAGAGCATGCTTTAGGACCTTTGCAACTATATAGATCCGTAGAAGTATTAGATAGTGATGTATTATAAACAGGAACATAATTATTAGAAGATATCGCTAGCTTATGTAGTGGCACATTATAAACAGATGTAGATGTAATAAACATTTTATTGAATAAACTGGGTGATTCATTATAAATAGATGTAGATGTAATAAATATTTTATTGAATACACTTGGTAATGAATTATAAATAGATGTAGATGTAATAAACATTTTATTGAATACACTGGGTGATCCATTATAAATAGATGTAGATGTAATAAACATTTTATTGAATACACTGGGTGATGCATTATAAATAGATGTAGATGTAATAAACATTTTATTGAATACACTGGGTGATGCATTATAAATAGATGTAGATGTAATAAACATTTTATTGAATACATTTGGTGATGAATTATAAAAGAATGAACACATATTAGAAGTTTTAGCTAGCTTAGTAAGTAACGAGTTATAAACGAATGCAGATGTAATACACAATTTAAATGGATAAGAAGTTAGTTTTAGTTCAGAAGTAGTTTTAGATCTGCTATAATTGCAAATATCGTTCAAACCGTACTCTTTCACATTGGTCCCTTCTTCATAATGTAATAGTTCTTCAAGAATATAACAATATTGCTTTACAATAGATGCGCAAGCACCGTCGTCTTTGGCATCGCGATTCTCTACATGGATCCCTTTGCTGTTTACGGATGCGTTACGTACGTCATTAATGAGTTGGACAATCATTGTCCTCAATACTTTTCCGTTGTCCCGCTTCTGAACAACAATACTTTCCTTATAAATCCAAGATTGATTATTATTAGCGAACTTTTTAAAAAACCAATATATTCTTAAAGTATTCCTTTCGAAAGATATTTGAAATGACGTCGTCAATGTATTAAATACATTATAATATTTAATTAATGTATTTTTTCTGCACGGTTGTTCTGGATCTTTCATGTTTTTTTGAAAAATAGTCATTTGAGTAATACTGGCATTTGTTGATTTAGTACTTATGTCCTTTGCATTTTTGTATATCATATCCTCTTTGATAGTATTATATATTAATTCCTTTTTTGCGATCTTTGGGTCCTTATGGTCAGAGTTCTCTATAAAAATATCTTTATGTAATGTAGTTTTGTTTCTGAATATGTTTTTTGGCAATGTTGAAGCATTTTGGGATAGCATAGAATCAGGGGGTAATATACAGAATTTTTTGGCTCCTATTATTTTTTTTTCTGATTGTATGGGGATTTGGCCGGCACTATTTCCATCATCATCATCTGATGAGTCATCTCTAGGTATATGGGGTTGTTTTCTGCAGGGAGATGCGTTATCATCATCAGATGATGAATCGGTTTCTGATGGTGTAAATAAGGCATTTTTGTTTACAGTTTTTTTCAGCATTTTTTTTGTATATTTTTTTTTAGGCATAGGTTTCTGGTTATTTGTATGGGGCCTTGAATTTAAATCGATTTTTTTATGTATACTAGGCTCTTTCTTCCCTTTTTTTTTTCGATTTTTCTTCGATTTTTTCTCTATATTATGCTCAGTAGTGTATGTTTCATTATCTGAAAATATTCCAGTTAATGAATATATTTCCTCATCGAAGGAGCCTATTTGCTCAGTAATATATACCTCAATATCTGGAGATACTTCATTTAATGGACATATTTCCTCATCGAGAGAGCCTATTTGCTCAGTAATATATACCTCATTATCTGGGGATACTTCATTTAATGGACATATTGCCTCATCGAGGGAGCCTATTTGCTCTGTAATTACCTCATTATCTGGGACTACTTCATTTAATGGACATATTTCCTCATTGAGGGAGCCTATATGCTCAGTAATATATGTTTCATTATCTGAAAATAATCCAGTTAATGGATATATTTCCTCATCGAGGGAGCCTATTTGCTCAGTAATATATGTTTCATTATCTGAAAATAATCCAGTTAATGGATATATTTTCTCATCGAGGGAGACTATTTTCTCAGTAAAATGTGTCACATTATCTGAAAATATTCCAGTTATTGGATATATTTCTTCATCGAGGGAGCCTATTTGCTCAGTAATATATATTTCATTATCTGATAATACTTCATTTAATGGACATATTTCTGCATTTCTGGAGCCTATTTGTCTAGGAGTAGATATTTTATTATCTGAAAATACTTCATTTAATGAATACATTTCCCCATCGTTGGAGCCTATTTGCTCTGTAATTACCTCATTTTCTGAGAGTACTTCATTTAATGGACATATTGCCTCATCGAGGGAGCCTATTTGCTCTGTAGTTACCTCATTATCTTGGAATACTTCATTTAATGGACATATTGCCGCATTGCGGGAGCCTATATGCTCAGTAATATATGTTTCATTATCTGAAAATAATCCAGTTAATGGATATATTTCCTCATCGAGGGAGCCTATTTGCTCAGTAATATATGTTTCATTATCTGAAAATACACCAGTTAATGGATATATTTCCTCATTGGGGGAGCCTATTTGCTCAGTAATATGTATTTCATTATCTGATAATATTTCATTTAATATATTTATTTCCTCCTCTTGAGAGCCTTTTTGTTTAGGAGTAGATATTTCCTCCTCTTGAGAGTCTTTTTGTTTTGGAGTAGATATTTCATTATCTGAAAATACTTCATTTAATGAATACATTTCCCCATTGTTGGAGCCTATTTGCTCTGTAATTATCTCATTATCTAAGAGTACTTCATTTAATGGACATATTTCCTCATTGAGGGAGCCTATATGCTCAGTAATATATGTTTCATTATCTGAAGATACACCAGTTAATGGATATATTTCCTCATTGGGGGAGCCTATTTGCTCAGTAATATGTATTTCATTATCTGATAATATTTCATTTAATGTATTTATTTCCTCGTTTTGAGAGACTTCTTGTTTAGGAGTACATATTTCGTTATCTTGTGAGTCTTTTTCTTTTAGAGTAGATATTTCATTATCTAAGAGTATTTCATTTAATGGACATATTGCCTCATCGAGGGAGCCTATTTGCTCTGTAATTATCTCATTATCTAAGAGTACTTCATTTAATGGACATATTTCCTCATTGAGGGAGCCTATATGCTCAGTAATATATGTTTCATTATCTGAAAATACACCAGTTAATGGATATATTTCCTTATCGAGGGAGCCTTTTTGCTCAGTAATATATGTTTCATTATCTGAAAATACACCAGTTAATGGATATATTTCCTCATCGAGGGAGCCATCTTGCTCTGTAATTACCTCATTATTTGGTAATATTTCATTTAATGGATATATTTCCTCATCATGGGAGCCTATTTGCTCTGTAGTTATCTCATTATCTAAGAGTACTTCATTTAATGGACATATTTCCTCATTGAGGGAGCCTATATGCTCAGTAATATATGTTTCATTATCTGAAAATACACCAGTTAATGGATATATTTCCTTATCGAGGGAGCCTTTTTGCTCAGTAATATATATCTCATTATCCGAAAATATCCCATTTAATGGATATATTTCCTCGTTCTGTTCTATTTCATATTTAGGTGTACATACTTCACAATCTGATAACATGTCATCTGATAAATATATTTCGTTATTTTCAAAATATCCTTTTGTAGGAATATATATTTCGTTATTTGGAGTCATCCCATATAGTTGATATATATCGTTATTATAAGAATATTCTTGTTTAGGAGAATATACTTCACTACCTGGGAATATCCCATTTAGTTGATATATCTCGTTATTATGAAAATATTCTTGTTTAGGAATACATACTTCACTATCTGGGAATATTTGATCGCAGTTATATATTCCTCTATTTTGATACATTTCATTATTGGATTCATATAATTGAGTATTGGGGGATACTTCATTCATATTATCCGTGTATTCATCTTTAGTATCATTATTAGTTATATTATTAAAATTCATAATGTTCTCATTTACTTTAATTAATTGTAATGGTTTTAATTGAATTTCTTCTTTAACTATTTGCTCATTTTCTTCTTCCGATACATGAATGTACTCATGCTTTTCATTGTATGGCTTAAGGTCATTGCTTTTTTTATTAATTAAATCGAACAAATTAACACGATTATTGTTTCGAAGCATATCAAGTTTTTGTTTTTCGTATTCAGATTGAGTAAGGTACTCATGCTTTTCTTCTACTATATTATTCATTTTTATATGATTATTTGATGACTTGTATTTCTTAATAACTCCTTGTCGTATTTCATCAAATATCATATTTCTTTTACGTGACGCCTTTTTTTCTTCTTGAACTTGATCTATTTGTTCTTTCTCATTTTCTATTACATTATTAATTAAATCATCATTACCATTTAAGGATTTTAATGACTCAATTTGTTCGTTTTCTTGAACTTGAACCTTATGTTCTGTTTCATTATCTATTAATAACATAATAGATATGTCATTAATTGAATTATCATTATCATTAAATGATTTTGATTCTTCAATTTGTTCGTTTTCTTGAACTTGAACCTTATGTTCTGTTTCATTATCTATTACATTATTAATAGATATGTCATTAATTGAGTCATTATTACCACTTAATGATTTTGATTCTTCAATTTGTTCGTTTTCTTGAACTTGAACCTTATGTTCTTTCTCATTTTCTGTTATGTCATTAATTGAGTCATTATTATCATTAAATGATTTTGACTCTTCAATTTGTTCGTTTTCTTGAACTTGAACCTTATGTTCTGTTTCATTATCTATTAATAACACACTAGATATGTCATTAATTGAATTATCATTATCATTAAATGATTTTGACTCTTCAATTTGTTCGTTTTCTTGAACTTGAACCTTATGTTCTGTTTCATTATCTATTATGTTATTAATAGATAAGTTATTAATTGAATCATCATTACCATTTAAAGATTTTAATAACTCAACTTTTTCTTCTGCGTCATTATCTTCTCTCTTTATATTAAAATTGGATTCTGTATCTTCTACAGTTGCATCTACAATATTTTTTTCGATATTGTCATCTTTTAATATTTCACTATTAGTAGGCTTATCTGAATTAAAAAAACTTGATGGAAAAAAGGAACTGCCAGAGTTATTATTTTTTGATCCTAAAAATGGATTCACTTTAACTTCTGGTTCCTTAGGGATCTCAAAAGATCCTTGAAATAAATTAGAGAAATCTGGTTCTTCCTCTGATGAATCATTATTTGTCTTATATGGGTTTACAAAATTTTTTGAGTCGTAATATCGCTCTGGTAGTTTTCCCCCATAATAGTTAAGTAATACACGGTGTTCTTCTCCTGTTAAATTATGTACGTGTATTTTATTTTTAATAAGAGGGTGATTTTCGTCAATTATGATGCCCCCTGTCTCTATATCAGTTTCCACGTCAGTTTCCACGGCAGTTTCCATCTCTGACTCTTCTTCATGTGTTTTTCTAGTGTCATCAACTTTTCTTAATTTAAAACTTTCATTATATATTTGCCCTGCAGTATAAGAATTTTGTGAAAAATATTCATCAAGGCGTCTATTTGCAACAGAATATTCATTTTTCATATACCTCTCATCATCAATATTAGGAGATTGAGATGGAGTAAAAAGCTCTCGGTGTCTAGGAGTATATGAACGTACACTTTCATAATCCTCTTCACTTCTACTATAATATTCTTCATTTTCACTATATTCTTCACTATATTCATTGTCATCGATATGTACCATTTTATTCGCCCGGTCATCATCACTAGAATAAACACTTTCACGACCACGTTTCATCTCATTACAAACTATGCCATTATTAAGAAATTCATAGTAATCAGGTCCCTTATTGGTACTAAATAGCCTACGGCAATTTTCCATTACATTATTATAAGAAGATTGACTAATGCTAATAAATCCGTTGGTGTTAACAGCATCATTATTATGCATAAATCCATTACTCGTAATAACTTTATTATCATCATCAATAAATTCATTGTCATTAACAACTTCATTATCATAAATAAATCTGTTATCATTCGAAATTTCATCCTTATGAACAAATCCATTATCATTAACAAATTCATTATCATTAACAATTTCATTATTATAAATAAATCCATTATCATTGATAGCTTCATCATTATTAACAACTTCATTATTATAAATAAATTCACTATTATTACCAACATCATTATATTTAGCAACCTCATTATTATAAATGAATCCATTATCTATAACAACTTCATTATCTCTAATAACTTCATTGTTATAAATGAATCCATTATCAATAACATCTACATCATTATAAACAAATTCATTGCTACTAACAACTCTACCAACGTCCATTTCACCAACAACTTCATTATAAATAGCAACTTCATTATCTCTAACAATTTCATTATTGTAATTGAATTCATTATCATTAACACCTACATTATTATAAATAAATTCATTATTATAAATAAGTCCGTTATCTATAATAGTTTCATTGTTATAAATGAATCCATTATCATTAACACCTACATCATTATAAATAAATTCGTTGCTATTAACAACTTCATTATCTCTAACAATTTCATTATTGTAATTAGATTCATTAACAACTACATTATTATAAATAAGCCCGCTATCTCTAATAGTTTCATTGTTATGAATGAATCCATTATCATTAACACCTACATCATTATAAATAAATTCGTTGCTATTAACAACTTCATTATCTCTAACAATTTCATTATTGTAATTAGATTCATTATCATTAACAACTACATTATTATAATTAAATCCATTATCTCTAATAGTTTCATTGTTATAAATGAATCCATTATCATTAACACCTACATCATTATAAACAAATTCGTTGCTATTAACAACTTCATTGTCTCTAACAATTTCATTATTGTAATTAGATTCATTAACAACTACATTATTATAAATAATTTCATTATCCCTAACAGCTTCACTATCTCTAACAACACAACTTCCACTAACAACATCATTGCTGTTGGTAACTTCAATAATATTAACAAATTCATTATCTCTAACAACTTTGTTCTCGCTACCAGCATTTTCCATCATACCATTTACACCACAAGCTACATTGTTATCAATAACTTCATTACTAACTTCATTATTATCGATAAATTCATTGCTACTAACAACTCTACCAACTTCCATTTCACCAACAACTTCATTATAAATAGCAACTTCATTATCTTTAATAAATTCATTTTCAACAGCAATTCCATTATATCTAGCAACTTCGCTTCCATCAACAACGTCATTGCTACTTTTAAATCCATTGCTATAAGCAACTTCAATATTGTTAACAACTTCGTCATTGCTATCAGCATTTTCCATCATACCATTTACACCACAAGCTACATTGTTATCAATAACTTCATTACTAACTTCATTATTATCGATAAATTCATTGCTACTAACAACTCTACCAACTTCCATTTCACCAACAACTTCATTATAAATAGCAACTTCATTATCTTTAATAAATTCATTTTCAACAGCAATTCCATTATATCTAGCAACTTCGCTTCCATCAACAACGTCATTGCTACTTTTAAATCCATTGCTATAAGCAACTTCAATATTGTTAACAACTTCGTCATTGCTATCAGCCTCTTCAGCATATTCACGTTCATTAGCAACATCATTATTATCGATAATTTCATTGTCATTGTTAAATTCATTACTATTAGCAGCTTCGACATTGCTATCAACCTCTTCAGCAACTTCACTTCCAATAACGACGTTATTGTTAGTATTAAATTCATTGCTATTAACAATTTCAATAATACTAACAACTTCGTCCTTACCTTCAGTCTCTTCAGCAACTTCACTTCCAATAACGACGTTATTGTTAGTATTAAATTCATTGCTATTAACAATTTCAATAATACTAACAATTTCGCCCTTACCATCAGTCTCTTCAGCAACTTCACTTCCAATAACGACGTTATTGTTAGTATTAAATTCATTGCTATTAACAATTTCAATAATACTAACAACTTCGTCCTTACCTTCAGTCTCTTCAGCAACTTCACTTCCACTAACAATGCTATTGTTATCAATAACTACATTGCTATTATTAAATCCATTGCTATAAGCAACTTCAATGTTATTAACAACTTCGCTATCTTTAACAACTTCACTGCTAACAATTTCCCTGGCAACTACAACTTCTTTCCCTACGTTTTCACGTTCAAAAATGCCCTTTTGACATACTCCTACAGATATACTTTTTCCTGATATCGTACTACTTCCTAGTGTTGTTTTGTTAGATAGCTTAAATTGTTCACATACCAATACTACATTTTTACCTACGCCTTTTTCATTAGCATCAATTTCATATGAAGTTATTGAGGCTTCAGAACTATTACGAATATTATTCTTCATAGTCTTGGCCTTTTTCAAAACTTCATTTTTATTATCAGCTTCAGAACTTTGATTGGATTCGGACATTCCAATTTTCTTGGCGATTTGAGGATTTCTAGAGACAGGTGACTTTTTAACAAATTGACGCTTTTTAGCAAATCTTGACTTATTTTGCAAATTGTTCTTTTTAGGGCTTTTCTTTTTTTCTGGTCTTGATCTTCTTTCAGAATTATTACTATCACGATTATGGCTTGACAACGATGATTTTCTTGATGATTTTCTTGATGACTTCTTTCCCCTCTTATAACGACGTGACGAACTACCAGTGCTTTGATATGAGCGGTTCGATTCTTTACAAACACCATTTTCTACAGAAAGCATAGCCAATGTAGATACTGCTTTCTTCAACTTTCTCTTTCTTTCTAATTTCTCATAGTTTTTGCCACTCTCTATGCAATGTTTCGTATTAGGTCGTCTATCGCACAACTTTTTTGAAAGATCACTTTGTTCTAATTCATGTAAGTCGCTAATGGTCTGTGATTTATCTTTCTTAATAATTGTGTTATTCGATGATTTCCTATTCAACAACTCGATCATTTCCGAAACATCTAAATTAGAAAAAATTGTGTACTTGATTTTCTTTTCGCCAACATCATTAGAATTGGTGTTTGTGCATTTTGTGGGTTCCACGCTGTCATGTTTTTCACTATTGCTATTCTCTGAAGCATAAATAATGTTGCCATTAGATACGATACAGATATCCCCTAAGCTTTTATCATGTGAAAATACAATCTGTGCCGTACGCGATGAAATACAAGAATGCAAATCTTTTTTAACCCTCTTGTAAAAATTACTGTGTCCAGTTTTTTTGAATTTACTAATATCATCATTCTTATTCTCCTTATCAAATTGGCTGTTATCTAAATGTTTGATATTAGCAATTCTATGTAAACCAGCTGGAACCACAGGTATAATCGACTTAGTGCAAGGTGTAAAACGTTTAATCTTGCTACGCTTTTCCTTTAATTTCTCATTGATCAATTTACCAAGTTGAGAATTTTTCTTCATATCTTGAGAGCAATGACACACAACCAAATTTTTCTTTTCGCTAATTTCATTGCTGCCATCCTCTAATACAACATATTGTAAAAACTGGTTACACCAAAGGCATTTTTCATATTTTTTTTTTTTGTGCTTTGGTGAACAGTTTTTAAATACATTTCGCGAATTCAAATAATCATCGGCTATATGAGATTTTGAACCATTAGTCTTTCGAACTACTGTTTCAAATTGATCTCGTCGACTTTTATCGAATTTTTCTTTAAAAGAATTTTCTGGATTCTTTTTCTCAACATATCTATCACGCTTTCTGATACGATTTTTGCCATGTCTATTAACATGATTTTTGGAATCGTAAGAATCACGTGTAGAAGCATTTCTTCTGTTCCTTCTAACTCTTAAGGACTTATATATGCTCAACGGGATTTTTGAAAGAACGACGCACGCATTTGTGGCAAGCGCTATGCCGTCTTCAATTATTTTGGCATACATTATTACCAAAAACAGCCACGTTAACCTTTTTTCCTTGAGTAGATTTGGACACTTTTTTAAATAATAAATAAAATAAATAAATATAAAGCATAAACAAATGTTTACACTTGTATTTCTATGAAAAATGTAATATATATTATATGAAATAAATTTGGAACCATAAACATAACAATAGAATTTCAAAAAATAAATTATAATGTAATTAAACTGATATATATATATTATGAAATGTACATAAACGATATGTTCTACAAAAGCGGTATTGCCTATTATAGAAAAAAAAAATAAGTGTATTATGCTTTGTTTTATAAATAAAACAAAATTCTCCTTTGATCTTGTAAATAATATGGTAACTAAAACAATTAAATTATTAATTAGTATGCCACAATATTTAAAGTATAAAGGGCATAATGTTGTAGAATGCAATAAACAGACGATACATGTAAGTAAGCAATAAACGGGTGTGTAATAAATGGAATGTATATGTAATATAATATGAAATGAAATGAACACGTAAATATTTGAATTTTTGACAGAATAATTTTCTGAATTCAACACATATATAGATAGGTTTATTTTTGAAAGGATTTCCAAATTCTCAAACCAAATAAAAAAATTTATGTAAATATTTTTAATGTAATAATATATAATATATTTGTATGTATAATTTTTTATATTTTTTTTATGTAAAATGTAATTATTTACAGTTTTTTGTGTATTTTTGTGTAAATTGGTGTTATTTAATATAACCTTTAATATAAAGATAAGTATTTTTAAATAAGTATAAAAGTATTTATATTTAATTATAAGTTTATCTTCAATTTTAAACAATTTATTAATTTTAAGTAAATTTTTAATAAAATAATTAAAATTTATATATATTTTATTATTTTGAATTTGTTTTTTTAATATTATTGTTACATGCGCATACAATAATTTAACAACATTTTTTTTTTTTTTGGATAAAATATACCCTATTTTCGCTATTTTCAACAAAAATTTATAAAATTTATTTAATTTTTTTGTATGGTGTTTTGGTATTTTGGTCGTATTCTTCAATTTTTTAATGTCTTTGTGGCGACCCATATTATTTTTAATATGTATTCCCTCGTAAATACTGGTATTTCCCAAGGTTTTTTTGCATGGTATTCCCACATAATATATACTTATATTATATGTATAAATATCACAAAAATTTTTACATTTATTTAAAGTATTTTTTGAATTATTACACTTAAGTTTTGTAGAGATTTTATTAATTTCCCTTTTTTTAATGGAGTTGTGCATTCCATAAAAAAGCATATATATACAAATGTTGATATGCGCATAAAATTTCGTGCATACATAATTATATAACATGTTCTCGACACCCTTAACTCCCTTGTTGCTTCTACATGCAATATTAATTAAATATATGGATGAAATATATGCGTTCTCAGCAACATGAGCATTGCCATATGCGCATAAAATACAAATTGTATAAAAACAGGCGATAATATACGCATCCTCAATAAAATACAATATTTCTTTAATATAATTGATTCGCAACCAAGCATATATGCTTGTAAATTTATTGAAACTTGCAGAATTTTGCTTATTTAAGTGACTGTTTTGGAGTAAATATGTGTTATAAATTAAATAAATTCCTGAACTTATGTAAATATTTTTACCTATATTAGCACTTATATATATACTACCATTTATATTTATATAAGGATTTTTATCTATATTAATATAGGCAATTATGTGTGCATTTGTATTTATATAGGGATTTTTGTTTATATTTGTATTTACACTTATATTCAAATTTTTACTTATGTTGGTGTTTTTATTTATACTTATATCTTCACGGAAATTCACATTTTTACTTGCGTCAACAGTATTAAATACATTTACACTTTGGTTTTTTTCACTTATACTCTTTTTTTTAAGAGCATTTTCACCAGTATTCCTCTTAAGAGAAATACCATTCTCATTCATACTTGAATTTTCATTCATTCTGCATATATTACAAATGTATTTATTTGGTGTAAAGAGCAAAATACTTACAATAATTGTTTCTTTAAAACTTGGTTGGGCTTTTTTTCGAAATATATCATTGTATTGAACACCTTGAGAATTGATATGCATTTTATATTTATATTCCACAAAAATAAATAAGAACAACAAGTATGGAGTACCAATTTTATTAACTTGTGTAAATTTATGATTTATCACATTATGTTTACCGAAATAGAAGATTGGAATAATATCTTTCTTCCTATATAAATTTGCTTGAATAGAAGCTTTGCTTTTATTGTAAACTATTTGGAATTTCTTCCTTTTACAATTACTTTTTATTATACGAATGCATTTTCTTATTATCTTTTTATACTGCGGTTTACGTATTATTACTTTCCCTTTGTACTTTATTACAGTACGTTTGGGCATTTTAAAAGCAAGCATCTTGAAAATGTGAATATCTTTCGATAAAAAATCTTCAAAAATAGGATGATTAATCATAATGCTAATTGCAACCATAGTAATTTTATTATATTTGCAATAATTAAATAAACTCTTATGATTTCCTGTTTTATTAAATTTTTTATGATAAAAGTATTTCTTCATCAAGTAACAAGCATTTTATTTTGTTTAAAACCATTATGACATATTACACTTGATGTTCAATGTGTGTATGACATTTTAAATTTTACTAAAAAATGAAAAAAACTGGATTGTTTTTCTTTTCGTTATTTGGTTATTTCTAACTATTTTCGTGGTGATGCGTCTATATCTTCCAAAAGGAAACCATTGCTTATTTTATTGACTGCTAAATCAGCTTTTTATAAATTGAATCTTTTTTGAAACTTAAAATAAACGATACACACAACGATTTCTCATACTATTATATTATGATTTAATGAATAACAAGATAATATTTATATACCAATTTTTAAATTGTTTTGGGAATAATTCCAATTTTTACTTTTGTGAATGTGTTAGAGTGTGTAATTCGTTTTTACATATCATATAATCGATATGTATATATTTTTATGAATGAATATGTAGTGACAAATGTGATACGTATATATCTATAATATATATAGTGTTCACAATATACACATATGTTAAAAAATATATATATACAAGCGAATCTACTATTCATATATCTCCCATTATATAGTTATAAATTGGAGAATGATGTAAATGCTTGTTTTTTACTTATAAAGAAAATAAGAAGAGACATGATTATATATATATAGGAATAAAAATATTCAAATATATAAAAAACGATTATATTTATTGACACATCCCATTAAGGGATAAAATATAGGAGGAAATGAATACTAAAAATTCGATTTTATATAACAAAAAAAACATTATGGATGTTTTTTCGTTATGATTATTAATTACTTTTATATAAAATACAATATAAATAGGTTAAATTAATGAAAATAACATTATATTTTCTTTAATTAACGAATACATAATAAAAAAAGGAACTAATTTGATATAGTATTGTAATGATTATTGAAACAATTTAGTAATAAATAAATAATAAACAAAAATGATATAAAAAATACTAATATAAACATAATAATAATTGTGTATGTCAGTATTTTAAATCATATTGTTAATTTTTTATATTTATTATTACTATATTGGCTAAAGAAGCCACTATAAAAAATATCACTATATCAGTTATGAAAATGAAATCTTTATTACAATTTTAATTTTCTCTTAAAATTTTAAAGGCTTAAAAAACTTGCAATTTTATTTGCTATAACACATTAATAAAAAAATAAAGGCATTTTTTTATATATATAAAATATTACCACGTACAGTTTAGCAAAGAGGATAAATAATATAGTATGTTATATACCAGTATTTAAGACATGGTGAATGGATGCACATATTAAAAATAATATAAGTGCTTTAATTTATATTTTTTAAAGGTAAAATTTAACTATTTAAAGACATTATTGTTTATTTATTTATTTTCTTTGAAAACAACAAAAAAAATTATGTAATGTGTTAAATAATAACATATTGGCGTGACCCACATATGTAAAATAAATGCATGTGTTTACACAATTTTTAATTTCTTACAAAATAAAAATATTTTTGTGTAGAGTTATTCAAGGCTTAGCCATTTTGACGTATTTGCTATATAAAAAAAATAATAAATTTTCAACATTTGGTATTTAAGTATTCGTTATATTATATATCAACTGTTTCACACTCTTTTAAAAGCATGTGCAATGCTTTTATTATAAATAACTTTATATTTTTGTTTTGAACTTAGAGAATTACAAAAAAAAATTATGAAAAAATATTGCGTATATGTGTTTGATAGATTTATTACTGAAATTATACATACAAAAAAACGAAGCATTTAAATTATTTTTTCCTTGGATGCATAAAAGTTTGCCATATAATTATATATAATGTATAGGATGTGTAATTTTTTGTACAGTATTTTTATTACATAAAGAACACAAAACCTGTAAAATACGAAATTAAACACCCTTTCTTTACTACTAAACTGAAAAAAGTTAACGATATTATGAAATGTTCTATTTAAATGGCGATCAGGTGCTCATAATATATAAAATTACTGTTTCTACTAAGAAAACTACCACATTTATGCTTTAAAAGCGTACTTAAGTTTTTTAGGGGGAATTTTTCTCATTTATTTTTTTCACTATATTATTACTTTTACAAAAGTAATATAAAATCTCCAAAAAGCCGAAAAAGGGTTTTGCTTTATATTACACTTTATCATATATGGGATATCCCATTAATATGGCCAATATAGCATACTAAGCTTTAATGGTATTTTCCTTTTACATATGTGTATTTTGAATATAATTATAAGGGCATTATTTTTAATGGATATTTCAATTTTCCTTTAATTTACACTATCCGTATGTTTTTACCAATTAGCAAACAAATGCCTTTTTATGTGTGTAAGCATTTAATGCATCATTGCATACTAAATATACATTCATATTTATTAATAATGGAACTTAAGATATTAAATAATTCAATTTAACTTAGGAATTGCAATAAATTAATGTTGCACACAAAAATTTTAATAAAAAAAAATATGAACGTTAATATAAAATGTATTATTTTTTTTCTCCAAATTGCATTTTCAATACAATATGTATTTAATATAATATATTTTTTTATGATCATTCAGGTAAAATGTTTTAAAAAATATATAATACGCATTATTCGTGTTTTTATATAATTTTAATTTCTTCCCCACACATTGGCATACTTAATATTTTTTTTTATCATTATTATTACATTATAAGACAAACGTAAAATATAAAAATATAATTTATATTATTTACGGAAGATATTGTTAAACATATATGTTTTTTAATTTTTTTTCTTTTTTATCATTTTGTTTGATTTTGACGGTTAAATTGGAAAATTTTACTTTTTTAGTAATGTTATGATTATATAATTGTATCTTCAATGTTAAATAAATTTATCTTTATACATATGATGATTCGTTTAAATATTCATTTGAAAAACATAAAATACAAATATCCACAATTTTATTTTATAAACAATGGTATTTTAGACGATCCAATAATATAACTATTCATTTTAATATAGCCATAAAAATATATATATGCATTAAAAAATCCAACTTGTTAATATTAATAAAAGTTAAATTTCCTCATCTTTTAACCTCTTTATACCATAAAAATACATATTTTTAATGTAATATTGTTATATTTATTTGTTAATGTAAACTTTGTTATTACATTGAGCATACATATATGTGAAAATTGTTTATTTTTTTTTAACTATTAATGCATAAAAACGCGTTGCACAGTTGAGTGATACACTTAAAGATTTACTCATTTTTTCAGTAATGCATTTCTAAATACCTTTGAAGAAAAAAAAGGGGAAGCAATAAACAACGAAAGGATATTATTAAAGAATAAAGAAAGGGTGTAACAAAAAAGATTACATAAAAATAATATAATAATGCCAAACATTAGAAAAAGTCGAAAAATAGGAACTTGTTTTTAAACTTTGAAAATAAAAATAAAATACAAACATTAAAGAAATGAATTACTTATCTGGGAAACCGAAAACCAAAGCAACCGAACTTAATAATGAAAATAAGGGCGTTAAATTTTTAAACAGAGCTAAAAATAATTTTAATGGAATTAATAAAAATACAGCGAATATACAAAATTCATCATTTGGACAAAAGAATACACTTATTAGAAATACCAATTTTAAACCACGAACAAATAATAACACATTTAAACCACCCCCCAGAGGAATTATCAAAAGTAATCAAAATGCTCTTCATAAAAATGCACAAATAGATTCTAATAAGCAATCACACAGTGAACTGAGGAATGGAAATAAAAACAATTCTCTAGCTAATACAAGAAACATCGAAAATAATAATAACACAACAAAGTCATATCTCAGCAGACCAATAATACACAATAATGCAAAAAGATATGCTAGTGATGATAACAATGTTATGAAAAATGCTAATAAAAATAACATTAAAAATAATAGAAATTCGAGACTATATAACAATGCATCTTATAACAGTGAAAATGAAATGCACAATAACAAAGATGATATCATAAATAATCCAGAAAGCATACTATATACATACACATCGCCAATAAAAAGAAAATATGAAGCTGTAAATAATACAAATCAAAATACCGAAAATGATAACACCAAAACAAACTCATTGAATAAAAAATATGCTCAAAGAAATTATTATTTTGATAATAATTTACCAACATATTATAATAACAAAATTAATAATGAAAATAACAATTCAAATAACATAAATGAAAATGTGAATAATTATAATAATTTTTATTCCAATGAAAAACTATTTAATAATAATAACACATTAGACGCGTCGTATATAACCTGCAAAGCAGGGAGTAATATAGATACAGCTAACGAAGTAAATATAAATAATAATGCAAATAATAGCATTAAATCACATTCATTAGCAAGAAATTATGAAAAACCAAAAAATAATGATAATATTTTGAATAATTCAAATTGTGATCCGAATTATAAATATTATTACCATGAACAAAACGGACAAAATAATCTGGATATTCATATAAATAAAAATTTATATACTAATGATAATCTCCAAAATGATAATTGCAATAATATTCCTTATTATCTTAATGGCAGCACTTTGAGAAGTAAAGAAATTCGAGAATCAAGATATTTAGCTGATACACATAGTGAAAAAATGATGAATAGCACAAACAACAATGACGTGTTCAATACATGTACAGTCGATAGATTAAGCGAAGAAAATTTTAATTCCTATGTCAAAAGAAAATCGCATAACAAAAATACATTTAGTGTCATTAACAACTTGGATGGCATTACTACAAATCATATAGCCATTAACAATAATCGAAACGAATCGAACAATTCTAAGAAATTTCATAATTTAAATATGAATAATGAAGATAATCAACTAAATATAACAAATAATCAAGAAGCATCATTAAAAAATAGTATCATTGGATCGAATATTGTCGATTTTAAAAATATATCAATGGCAATTCCACTTTCTGAAGGTAATTTATTAAGTCATAAAAGTGAAAATGGTAGCGTGAAACACCGTAGAAGTAGCAGCCATAATAATATGAATACTAATTCAGTACACAATTTTCAGGATGATTCATCTTACTTTAACAAGTATAGAGATATGAATAATATGCAGCAATATATTAAGAACAATGATAATAGGAACAAGAAAATAATGAACAGGTATAATATTGATACATATATAAATAATGATAATGATTATTTATACTTTCGTAATATTATCAATAATATAACAAAATATAATAGTGAGGAAAATGATATTGATGATTTATATAAAACTGTTATGAATATAAACGACTATTCATTAAATTTTGATGGGGAAAATGAGGGCATAAATGAAATAATTGATATAACCAATAATGTTAATAATAATATAATAAATATACAACAAGCTATCTTTAACAAAAAAAAAGTTGTCCAAGATAAAAGAAATGTAGTTAATGAAGAATATGAAATAATTTCCCAAAAATTAAAAGATTGTGAATCTATATTTTGTGATACTAACGATGAAACTGGGGAAAAAAAATTAAAAGTTTTTTATGAAATTGATGAAAAAAAAAACATACTTAAAAATAAATATCAAGTAAAAAAAATGTTATTAAAAAAAGCTCAGTATAAAATTGACAAATTACAAGAATACACTGATGCAATTAAACTTAAAACAATGGCGATATCAAAAAAATACAAACGAACCTATCTACTCATTGAGGAATTATTTAGATTAAAAATAATAAAAGATAATGAAAATGAGTTGGAAATTTGTTTAATCCCCAAAAATACAGAAACCAATATGTGGCATAGATTGCAATTAGACAAAAAGGAAATTACACCAGAAGCATGTGATTATTTGTGGAGTCAAATTGAATCTTTTGTCGACAAAGAAACTTTTGATAATTATTTTTGAGCATGCCAACCATTCTAAAAAAATATTATATAAAAATGCACACACACACAGAGATATAGGAATATACCTATGTAACTACATAAGGATATACTTATATGATCTATTTATTTTTATTCGCCTTTATATCTCAATTAGTTTATAACCATTATTAATATCCTTTTTTTTACTTTTGAATTAATTCTTTTTTCCTCCCTTTTCGTTTTTTATGGCATGCTTATATTACATTTAATATCTATTAGTATATATTGCTTTCAAAACAATATGTCTGACTTTTTTCTTTGCCCTCACTTTCTATTTTTAAGTAGCATTTAATTAATAATCCATGCATTATACTTAAAAAACAAATATGACTTTATTTTTATTTGGTAATATATATATATTTTTTTGTTTGTTTATTATATGATTTATTAAATACATATTTCTCAACTAAATTATAAATACTTAATATAAAAAATTACGAAAAAAATGCATAAATCGGAAAATATATAAAAGAAAAGAATACGCCATAAAAATTATACTAAAAAAAGTAAAACATATAAAAAAAATTCAAATAAACTATAAACACATATATAAACTTGTGGATATATAATAATTATGCAGAATGCTATAATATATAGTGGATCAATAACATAGTAGGGCAACTATTTTGTACTTTGCCAATATATGCATGTATAAGGGCACATTTTTAAAACTTTTACAATTTTATAACATTATATATATTCAAACATAAAAAATATAAAATATATGTATAATGAAACAAACTTGTGCAGTTATAAAAAAAAATTCCAACTGCAATACACACCTTAATCACTAATTCAATAATTGTATAAATATTAGGCCACATTGATTGAGGCAAATGATAATTCGGAATGATATATATAGTAATATATTGCGACTCGTTACATAAACAAAGCACATATACATATGCAAGCGTATATATGCATTTATTCCTCTAAGTATTTCTTCACAAAGTGATTTTTCAATATTCCAAAATTTGCGCTAAGTAATCCTGTAACTTTACAGGATATCCATCATTTTCGGCATATAACTCACCATTAATAAAATTTATAAATACTTTTTTATCATTTATCATATATGTTTTATCACATATTTTATTTATTTTAAATAAAGAATTGTTTTCTTTGTTACAATTTAAAAGGTCACATAAGGTAGCGTAAATTGGATCATCTTCTACAGTATTTGGTGTATCATTTAATTGGGGATTTATATTTTCATTTTGTATGATTACACTTCGGTTATTTTTTTCACTTACTTTTCTTGGTGCATAGGCGGAGCAAACTTCATCAGAATAACTATTGTTAATATCATTTATATTGTCACCATTCTTAATGCTAATATTGTCATTATTAACTTCACTATATATTTCCAAGATATGCTTATCAGCATTGGAATTACTACTGCTGTTTTTTTTTTTTCTATTTTGTTCATGTAAACTTTTTATTTCGTGATCCTTTCTATATATTGTACCTCTCAATTCGAGGATTTTTTCCTCTAAATTATTATTTTCTAATGTTGACTTTTGTAAAAGGAAATTTGTATTTACCAATTCTTCATTTTTGCGCATATGTTTATTTAGTAACATTGATAAATGGTCTTCATTTTTTTTTAGCATTTTAACTTCACTATTATTTTCATAAACTAATAATTTGGCTTCATAATCTATTAATCGGTCTTGTAACTTTTCGATTTCACATTCTTTCTTTAATATTTCATCCTTCAAGGTATTTATCTAAAAAGAAAAACAAATAAAATCAAGACATGTACAAATATATATATTTCTTTTTAATGGGTTCATCATAAATAGGTACTATGCATGCAATAGCAATAGTTGATAGCATATTTTTATTATAAAAACAAATGTACAACAGTGTGGACATGCTTTATTTTGACATATGTGTATGCATCGATACAAACATTTATTGGAATATATAAATATGAGATTCTTTAAAAATAGTTCTTACCTCATTCTTTAAATTATCGTTAATACAAACAACTTCATTATAGTGAGAAACCAATTTTGATATTTCTTCAGCGTGTTTTTTAATAATTTCATCTTTTTCCTTATATATTTCATTAATAACATCTGTAAACCTGTCTTTTTGTTTTTGTAAATTAATAGAATATTCTTTTTTGATTCCTTTAATTTTTTTTTTGATATTTAATAAATCAATATTTTTTATTTCCATATCAAATTTCAATCGATTCATATCTTGGATGATTTTATTATTTTCATCATCTTTTGTTAATATATTATTATGTAATTTTTTTAATTCGTTATCTTTATTTCTTAATTCTTCTTCTAGTTGTTTATAATTGATATGCATATTTTCAATTTCGATTTTTTGGCTGTTCATCAATGATGCATTTAATCTTAATCTATTTATAAGATCTATATTATTTTCTTTATATTTAATAATATCTCTATTATTATTTAATTCAACACTTTCTATTACTCTTCTAAGTTCTATAATTTGGTCATCCTTTTTATTTAACTGGTTATATAATTCTTTTATTACTTTCTTTTGTTTTTCGATATTTAGTTTCTTTTCTTTAATATCAATATTATTTTCTAATAATTTTTTATTTGTAGCACTTAAATAGCTTTCAGCACTATATATTTTATTATTTGCATCCATTTGCATCATACTTTGCATATTTTTATATTCTTTTAGATGCAAATAATTTTCTTCTATTTCTTTTTTTAGTTCAATTAGTTTTTCATCTTTTATTATATTTTCTTCATTCAAGTAAAATATTTCTTTATTTTTCTTTTTCAATTCTTCATTTAATAATATAATTTCATCATTTTGGGATATAAGTATTTTTTTCATTTTATTTATAAAAATATTATTTTCTTTTTTTTCAGATATTCCATCATCTTCAATACTTAGACTGTCTTCGTTTTTTCCGTTTCGCATTTTCATGTCTACCTCTAAAAGGAAGAAAAAGAAATATTTACAAGCATGTATAATCCATATATGTGGAAATACGTATGTATATATACACTGAAGTATACAAAATAAAGCATTACACTGTGAATATAGCACAAATATATATCATATTATAATATATACAAGGACATACCTATCTGGTATAATTCTTGATCCTTTTGGTTTATTTGATCCTTTAATATTTCTATTAATTTTAATAAATTTTTTATTTTTATTTGCATTTTTTCATTATCTTGGTTATCGGCATTTATTTCATCGCATACATTTTTATCAGTGTTATTAAAATTAGATATGCCATTATTAACATTGTTTTCGTTGCTTTTGTTATTTTCTTTATCCTTATAATTATTTTCCGATGTATCATTTATATGGATTTCATTGCCCTCCTCCATATTTTTTTTTTCATTTATATTATCATTAATAAGAGTACTATTTTTTATATTATACTCTTGAGGATTTTCAAAATCATAATTATCATTCACTTCATTTTCTTCTCTTTTTATATTATTAGTCTGATCAGTATAATTAAAATCTGATGCATTAGCAGTTTCTTCTTTATTTATTTCTTCATATTTACTACCCGCATTTATGCTATCATTCATGCTGGCATTTATTTTTCCATTTAACTCAGCAATATCGTTTTCTAAATTTGCGATTTCATCTAACTCGCATTCTTTCGATTTATTATCTTCAATAGATTTATTTTCAGTATCCATTTTTCCTTTTTTTATAAAATACAAACTTTATTATTGTTCAACGTATTTCTATATGCACACATCTATATGCAAATCTATTGTTTGTATGTTTATTGAGATTACAAAAAAAATAATTTGTATTTTTACTGATATAAATAGAATTATAGGTGCTTATAATTTGCTATATTTTGCTTTCTGTTAGTTCTATATATTCGGAACATAAAAAATTGTATTTTTTTCAAAAAAAAATAAATATAAAATATGTCTGGGGCTCGGTATTTCAGTTTATTCTAAAAGTTGTATTTATAACTTCACCAAATCTGCAATAAAATTCATCTGCTTCAATTAATCAATTATATTTATTACAATAGGCGTAAATATATATATGTATACATGTCTTTTTCTAAGAGTTATACTTTCATTGAACCTTTAAAATTAAAAAAATGAAATAACTCTCTTATTTTTGTTATCGTTTTAGTTTATTCATTCGAGATATAGCAACACTAGTTTTTTTTCCAATTATTATTTATACATATATATGCCCAGCTTTCTTTCTTTTTGAATTATAATATATGAAATTGAGTTATCATTCAGTATAATAATATATTTATTATTATATTAAAAGCAATTATGCAAATATATAAACATATAGGTAAGTTATATTACGTGATGCAGTGTTTCAATACTTAGTATTATATAATATCGCGTAAATGTAAATATACATTAGAGACATATAAATTAAAAATAAAAATAAATATAAATATAAATAACAAATACTATATAATAACTTCATACAAAATTCTAACTCTAATAATATAAATGCATTTTAATTAGTCAATTCTATTAATTAAATTAATGAAAAAATTAATGAAGAAAAATATATTATGTTTATATTTTCTCATAATATTAGACTATTATTTATATACATAAGTCAAAAATATTAATAAGAATGTCCACGATGAAAATTATCTATGCATTATAAATAATATAGTATATATGAATATGTTAGATTAGAACTCCCATATCCCATACAAAAATTAATCAAATAGAAAAACAAATAATTTTTTTTTCGTTTTTTTCACTATAAAAATGTTATATTAATCATATATTACTATTCAAATAATTTTAAATATTAAAAGTAAAAATATAAAATAAAATATACCATGATAATAACCAATTTAAAAAAAAACATAAATTTTACTAACTGTTGAAGTATGCATTATTTTCCTATCACAATTTTAATGCAATTAATATTTTTCCATATTTTCAGCATTTTCAACAGTAATATAATTTAGTCTATTATCTGCCATATTTTTACGTTTTTTCCAACTGTTTTAGTAAAAAAATTACGTTTTATTCTATTTATTTTTTCCCATTTTTGAATAGCATTACCTTATCAAATATATTATTAACTTCATATTTATGTTTACAACACAAGTGCACATATTTTTTTAATAACTCAATAATATTTTATGGCGAAAAAAAATATATAGAGGTAGAATAAAAATCCTTTTATTGTATTCCGGTCTAATTGTGAATGGGTGGTATGTCATATATTAAATTTTCCCATACATCAGACATAAACATTTTAACATAAAAAATAATGATAATAGGATGGACAATTAAGTTAAAATTGGATAAGTAGTATCTCAAACTTGTCTCCTTTAACAGTTTGTTTCTTTCATTATATATGTATGCAAGTGCACACGGCGACATAAAGCCACTTTTGATATATTCAAAATAGGTAATCGAATATCTATAAGCCGAAAAATGATATATTTATAATTAATAATTAATTGTAAATGTTATATGCATGTGCACAAATATATAACCGTTTCGTTATAAAGGGTTAGGAAAGTTTGAAAATAATGGATATGAAAAAAAAAATAAAAATAGCATTTAATGCAGATATATATAAAAAAACAAATAATAAATAAAATAATTATGATAAATAAGTTAAAATTATATGATTTTTTTTCATAATATAGGGGTAGCATATGTATATATATACATATGGATAGATGTATGCATGTGGGTATGTACATCATCAAATACACAAATGATATAGCATCTCCAAAGTGCAAACTGTGTTACATATTTGAATGATGTCGATTTTTTAAAAGGCGCATCGAAATAAAAAATGTAGTACTAAAAAACATTACAGTATAAGTATTAAAAAGGAACCTATGTTTACTAAAGTATATATTTTTATAAATTTTATTAAATGTGTTTACAAACATACTTATAATATTATATTGATTAATGCATAGGACTTTTTTCACATTTATTGTAGATATAGTTGATTCATTTTTATATGCCATATAATCATTTATTCCTAATTGTATTATATTTTCATTAATATATTCATTTAAGTTTTGAATTTCACTTCGTTTATATTTTGATATTTCGGGTATCTCTTTATGCATTAAATAAAGGCAATGTTTTAAATCGTAATTATAAATAACTATATTTTCTTTAATTTTGTTTATATTTAATAAATAATTTTTGTACATATCTTTTGTATTTAGCATTTTTGTCATATAAGTTTCTTCTTTAACATATCCCAATTTTTTATAATACTCTCTTGTACCAACACCTGCAATAATAGCCATTTTTTTATATTTATATGAATAAGCAATAATTTCAGCAACTAAAACTAAACATTTTCCCAATCCTTTATGTTGTATAAAATTTAATTCATCTTTAAAATCATCATGCTTTAATAAAGATCCATATACATGTAACTCTCGAATTAATGCAGCATTTTCTAAACATTTAAATGGTCTCTCTTTACAATAATCATTTTCTTTTCTTAATCGAAGTCTCAAAAATCCTAACAAAGAATGAGCATTATCATATTCTTCTTCATTATTTTTTTCTTCCCTTTCATACTTATTTGAGTAATTGTTTTTGGGTACATTTTTAGGGGTACTTTTTGGAATATTTTTTAAAACATTTCGACTATTTTCAGTACGATTTATTTCTTCATCATTTGGCTGGTTATATAAATTTCCAATGAAATCATCTGTTTCACAAGTATCATCATTATCTATATTTTCGATATTTTCTTTTTGAGCCAAAGATTCTGCTAAATTATTCCTTTTTTGTTTTTCCTGTTCATTTCTTTTTCGTTTTTCTTCTTTTTGTTGTTTTTTTTTTGCCTTTTTACTTTTTCCATGATGTTTTATCAATTTCTTACCCTGGAATGTTATAAAAAATTCATCTCCTCCTAAAGTTGGATATTTATATATTTTTAAAAAAATTGAATCGCTTTTTTTTTCAAGTTCTTGATTTTTTATTTCTTTACATCTAATACATTGACAATAAATATTTCTTATATTCATTTCAGTAGCTATTAATTGCCTCATGTTTGTAATATTATTCCCAGCAATAATAGATGGATTGGGAATATCTCTAATAACTCTATTTAATCGTATCCATGGGTGAATTGATTTTTTAACTAAAAGTATTACACTAATTAATAAATTTTTATCAGTTTCAAAATATGGCTTAAATTCATTATTGTTATACCATTTTTCTATTTTAGTAAATGGAGTAATTTCACATGGATATATTTTCCATTGATCAGCTTGTAAATCTGTTGACATTAATACATATTTAAACATTTCAATATCTTTTTGTACACTTGAATATGGCAAATCTGGCATTAAATGTATATCTACTTTAAATCCATTTTCTTTTAATAAATATATTGCCCTTATACAATCTTTTAATGTACATTGACGGTTAACTTTTTTTAAAATATAATCATCAACATGTTGTATACCCAATTGAACTCTAGTACATCCATAATATCTTAATCTGAGTAATTCATCTTTATTAATTTGATCTGGTCGTGTTTCTAATGTTAAACCAATGATTCGACAATTGCTTTTTTCATTTAATTCTTGTTCTTCTTTTAAACTTAATTTTTTTCTTCGATTTTTTAATATTGGATATATATTAGCAGCATAATATATATCTCGAATAAATTCATGCTGATATTCTACATCATAACAACTCCATGTACCACCTAATACTAGCACTTCTATTTTATCAGCAACATGCCCATTGTTTACTAGTGTTGTAGTTCTGTTAAAAAATTGACATATTACATCAAAATTATTTTGATTCGCTCTTAATATAGCTGGTTCAGTTGATAAATAAGATCGAGGTTGATTAGGCTCATTTGGGCAATAATGACAATCATATTTACAACTAAATTTATGGGGATGAGTAATTATAGTAACAACTAAAACACCACTATTAGATCGTACACCCTTTCTTTTATTTATTTGTAAAAAATTTACACTTTCTTTATCTAAATCTTTATAATTTGTCATTTCTTTTGCAATTATCATTTTATTAACATTTTCAAAAGTGAATTTTACATCCTTCCCCTTTTTGTTTATAACAAATTCGTTATCATCATCTTCGGTAGTATGTTCTTTATCATTTTCGTTGTTTTCAACTATTCTTACTTTTTTTTGCTTTTTCTTCATTGTTTCATTATTCATATTATCTTCCACAGTTGCATCATCAGCATCTACATTGTTTGTGTTTGAAACATCCGATGTATTGGATCCTTTTTCAGATCCATTTTGATTGTTATCATCTACATTGTCGCTATTCTTGTTATAATTAATTATATCGTTGTCGTCATTATTCTCACCATTATTGTTTTTCAATGATTTCAAATAATAATGTTGCAAAGCAACACCAATTTGATGCTTCGAAGGGCTAACTTTATATTTTTTACGTAATTGAATACATAACTCATTATATTCTGTTTCATTTTTTATATTGGATCTATTTGCCCATAATTCTTCTGCAAATTTTTTAAAGGATTCATTTTTCAAAATACCATCATAATAATTTTCATTATACTTATAAAAAAATTCATTCATTGTAGAAGAATAGCATTCATAATGTCTCAATTCGTTTTTATTTTTTAATTTTTTCTTAAATTTTTCAAAATTTTGGGGTTCATAACAATATACTTTAGGGTATATTTTATTGTCTTCATATTCTACTGGATAGTTTAGTTTTAAAACATCATTTATATAAAAAAAATTTTCATTATCCACCTTTCCTTCTTTTTTTCCATCTTTTATATCTTCGCCATCACTTGATTCGTTAAGTATATCATCAATGTATGAACTGTTTTTATTTAACTCTTCTTCATCCATCTCATTTTCATTTTTTAAATTATCAACATCGTGATCATCATATAATTTATCATTCCCACCATCCATTTTTACTTACAACAAATATATCAAATATGTATATTATATATATTTACCTTCCTAGGCTATATAATAAGAATATTGATGAGTTTCAGTCCATTACCATGCTTTAAAAAAAAATTAAACATATTATACTATACCTATGGAAGAAAATTTTATAAATTATTTAACTTCCGAATTCATAAAAAATATAATAGCTCTCAAAATAGTATGATATATGTATATTAAATATATTTTTATATGTTATATTAAACAATTACAACATCATAATAAGGCAAAAATGGAGTATTAAATATTGTACTATAGCATAGGGGAATAAATATACAAATAAATTAATAATTAAGCAAATAAATATATAAATAATTGTATTATATATAAATTATATATATATTATTATATATATTATTTATTTTCTTTCCTTATTTCTAATTATATTTAAAAAAATATTCTATTTCTAAATATTTTATTATATATAAAAAATAAATAATATATACATGTATATTTTTTTTCTCGATTACTGCACAATTAATTCCCAAGGCTTCCCAACAGATTGAATGAAACACTTAGTGTATATTTTAGCACTTATTGATTTTGTATTTTATATATTAAATATTATATATATATTATATATACCTTTTTTATTAGTCCATTATTACAATATATTATGTATGCTTTATACTTATCATTTTTTCTTCACAATTTTGCAATTGCTAAAAAATAACATATGGCTATATAAGTTGGTTGAAAATTAACAAAATAAAAGGTTACACAAAAAATATAAAAGTAAATAAATATGTATAGCCTTAGCCTATATATATAATCACATTTTTATCCATAATTTTTTGTAGTAATAATAATATACCTAATTAATGAACTTTATGAAACAGTAAAAATTTATTAATTTTTTTAAGTTATAAACCTATTGCCTATGTTGTGATTTTTGGTTTTGTTTTTGTTTTTTTTTGTTTATTTTGCTACTATTAAAATAGTACTAGGTTGTACTATATCCCTTTTGAAGAATACCTTTCCTTATGTCAGTTGCAAATGGACTGATATGGAAACATCGAACATACAAACTTATCCTTAATAAAACATTTAAACAATTTTGTACAGACAAATGTGTAGATATAAAGAAAGAAATAATCACACATAGTTACAAAAAAACGGAATACGAACAAAATATTAATAAATATAAACAATGTAAAGATTATATTGATTTAAAGCAAAAAATATACTATGATTATTTGTCAAAAGAAACGCCTATACTTAGTATTGGCAGAAAAAATCAAATAAATAATGAGGATCACTATAAACATTATGAAAATAATAAAAATGATAAAAAAAATGGGCAAGAAAACCGAGTGACCAATTTATATGGAAATATTCGTATGGGATATATAGGGGAATATAAAAAATGGAATGAAATTATTAAGAAAAAGAAAAAAGAGTTAGAGAAAAACATTGATAAGGACTCTTTAAATTTGAATGAACCAAAACACAGCATAGAAGAAAATACCGATCCCCAAATTCGTAATAATGCGAATGTGAACGAAATAAATGATGCACAAAATGAAAAAATAGGATATGATCACATAGTATATACACAAAACAATATTGACGAATTTACAAAATGTGAAAATGAAGAAAATAATAAGATAGAAGTTGTGAAGAGTGATATTTTAAAAAAAAATTCAATACCAAGCAATTTGACTGATATATATATAGATAACAGTCAATATTTTAATAATGAAAATGTTAACATTCCGAATATAATTAAATTAAACCAATACTGCTCTTATAAAGGGTTATGTAGTTCGAGATTTGCTTATAGTAACTTAAAAAAAGGAATTTTAAAAGTAAATGACAATGTTGTATACGAAAATGTAGACGTTTCGATAGATAACGATCATGTTGAATTAACAAAAGTTGGTAAGCTTTTACTAAAAGATAGAATAACAATTATTGTAAATAAGCCTAAACATTATTTATCAATTTCACCAGATAATAAATTGAATAATAAAAAACTTCTTGTAAGAAATTTAATAAGGAATGAAAATAGATATATTGAAGAAGAACATAAATGTATGAGTTATTTTATATATAAAAATATAAATATAGAAAAGGTAAATAATTTGTATGTATGTGGTCGATTAGATGCTAATTCAAGTGGATTACTAATTTATACACAAGATTCTATAGCAAGTAGTTATTTGTTAAATAAATATAAATACGAAATTGAAAAGGAATATGTTATTACAACATTTAATGAAATAAATGAATGTCATTTAAAAATGTTAAAAGATAATTTGTTTGTTGATGGTAAATTAATATATAAATGTCATATACAATATGTAGATAGTTTTACTCTTATATTTAAACTATATCAAGGTTTTCATAAAATAATCAGAAAAATATGTTTATTGTCAAATATTAAAATACGATCATTACACAGGACACGTATAGGGAAAATACACCTCAACAATTTGCCTCTTGGGAAATGGAGATTTCTTATGCCTAATGAATCTTTTTTTTAAAACAACCGAATAAATAACAAAAAATTGACTTTTTTTATTATACCTTTTCGTTTTATTTGCATTTCTTTAATTTTTTTTAAAATTTTAATGTTTACTACACTAGTAGTATAATTAAATGTTGCTTTTTTTATGGCATAGAACTTTATATATGCCTTTGCATTCTTATCCCTTAGTGTTATTTTTGTAATATTTTTTGTGTGTGCTTTATTTATTATTAACCTAACTATATGAAAAATTCGATCGTTATTTCTTCGCCATTATACATATATAGAAATATTTAATAGGTGGTCGAATATAATAACGATATTTTAATAAATATGTATAACTAAAAAATGTATATATAATATGAATACTTTATAATAATAATTTTCAAAATGCCATAAATATATTTTTTTTGAAAAATATAGAATAGCAATAAGGATTAACAATGTTTAATACATACATTCGAAATTTCTCAAAAAAAGCTGGATGGTCATGGATAAAAAATAGAAGAGGAAGAAAAAAAATTCTTTCATTTACTTATCCACCAAGAGAAAGAAGTAATATTATAAAATTGACTGATGACAGTGATAAATTAGTATTTGTATGTAATGGAACATTAAGAAATAGCTTTATACCAACAGTGAAAAATATGAAAAAAACAAAATGTGTTATCAAAAATAATTCTATTACTACACCTTGTGTAGTCATATCAAAAGCTAAGTGCCATACCTTGTTAGAAAGTTTTACGTATGATGAAATTTTACATTTAGAGCAATTATCCCCTAAAATTTTAAAGGCATTCGAAAATGCTGAAGCAATCTTAGAAAATGATACAGAAGGTACGGTATTGAAAAAACATGAGGCTCTCAAATTTAAGTTGATTGAATGAAAAACATATAATAAAACAGTTGTTCTTATATAGTTATAAGTTATCAAAAAATATATCCAAGATAGGATTGCAATGTTTTAATACGTGTGTATATTTACTTGCGATAGTTGATTTTCCCATATTTCATGAGATTGGTTTGGATATCTTTTCGAGAGATGGCAATTGATTGATTATAGATTGAGAATATGTAGTTTGCTTTTCTTGAATATAAAAATTATCTTTATTTTCATTTGGATCAGTTAACTTGTATTTAATTGAGTTATCATTTACTTTCTTTTTAAAAGTTTGTTTTTTGTTTTTAAAAAATGAAACCGATGAGTCATCTGAAGAACTTGATGAACTCTCTAATGACTCTAAATAGACTTCAGTAGCATCACTATTATATATTTGTTCATCTTTGATATATTCGCTTTCAAAGATTGTATTTTTTTTATAATGTTTTTTTTTCATTTTAATGCTTAATTCACCAGTATATTTTTTTCGACATATTTTACTACAATCAGTTAAAATTGGATCATTCAATTTTATTTGAAACAACTTTTTTTTTATTAAACATCTTACATAGTTGACATTTATATCGACTTCAATTAAGGAATTACACAAATATTTTGGTAAGTATACTTTCAAAAATGTATATTTATTACTCGAGTATTCATCAAACATGAATTTATAATGGCCTAAAAAATTAATCAAAGAATAGAAGCAATACTTTTTATTTTTTCAATTGATTTTCTCTGTGTTCACTCTGGTATAGGCATGTGCACATTTCTAGTAACTACTTATCAATGTGTATACATAGTATGCATATATAAAGAGAGAGAGATAGATGTAATACTAATATTTATATTCGTTTAAAAATATGTTACAATCTCTATTGGCATATAATATTTGAACAAACCTTCATTACATTGGCGAATATGTCCATCATCAGTATATACTGACAAAATTTCCTTTTCCTTTTTGTTTGTCTCTTGATCTTTTGCCTCATTTTTGATCTCTTCTTTCTCTATTTCTTCATATATTTTTTTCCTATTATTAATTGAATCGTATTGTTCATTTTGATTGGGGTCATTTTTACTTTTCTCTTCTTCTAGAGATTTTAATATTATTGCAATTGTTTGTTTCGATTTTATTTTGTCAGATACTAAAATATCACAACCATCTAATACTTCAAGGTGCTCTAAATGAAATATGACAAAATGCTTGAAATGTTTCCAACTAGAGCATGGGTTTCCCATCAAGTATAATTCCTTAAGGTTTTCATTTTTTTTTAAATTATTTATAGATTTTTCAATAGTATAAATGTCAATAAAGTTTAAGGTTAAATCGATCTGAAGGATGAAAATGGAACAACGAAAAAAAAAAGGGAAAAATAAAAAACTGGGTTATTGAGAATATATGAGAAAAAACTATGTTATATTTCTATAAGTGTGTAGAAGAATTATTTTTATTTTATTCCTTTATTATTATACCTTTTTTAACGATTCACATTTTTCCAAATTTTCAATGATTGTAATATTGTTTAAAGCCAAATTTAAATATTCTAGTTTTTTCAACTGATTTAAGTTTTCAATTTTTTCGATTAAATTGTTTTGCAACAGTAATATCTTTAAGTTTCTACAATGGATATTAATGAATTCTATTTTTTTAATCTGCAACTGATGCAAAGATATTTCTTCTAAATCCTCCATAAGACCTTCATTATGTTCACTTTTTTTTTTAATTAAGTCGTGATCAATTTTCATGTTGAATTTTTGATTGGAGATTCATGTCCCTGTATTTATTTTTTTGTGTAATGAAGATGGTGTTTATATGCACATGAATACACAGATTAGGTATTTGTAGTTTTTTTATACTTAATTTAATGACACATAAAAAACTTATACCTTTCTATATCCCAAAATAAAGTTATTTAAAAATGTCTTTCAATCAGATTTGCATCAGCGTCCAAGCTTAGCGCTTCTTTAGATATATTTATTTATTTACTTACGCATGGATCTATGACTTCTTACACGAAGCTTCAATTATATTTTCCACTTTTATGCGGATTTTATTAATTTTTGTAAAACTTCTATTATATAAGAATTATATAATATTTTTTCTTATTCATTTAGTAAATTTTTCTTTTCTTTTCTCTATTTCCTTCATATTATATGGACACGTTTTTCGGCGTACACCAAAATTGCACCGTGATGCGTTTTCCACAATGACTGCTTTAATTTTGGGGGCATTAATTTTAGCTTTAATTTACAGTACATTTTTCTTTTTTTCGTTTTAATCAACTTATCCTTTAAATATATTAATTTATTTTTCGAAAATTTGTTTTAAATTATACATAAATCTCCCCATTTCTCATTTTTAATTTATATAGCTATAATCAACTTCGCTCCTTTGATACAAAATAATAAAAGAGATCAACATAAAAAAAAATACTCATTTTTATCTCTTTTATTATCCTATAAATCAATTTTAAATATTAAAAATAAAACATATACTTTCACAAGATAACACAAAAATAGAAGAATAATTTAAATAAATCAAAAGTCATAAGAAATGATTGCTATATATGGATATTCAATACGTATAACTAAAATGTATAAAAATAGTAGCAACATCGATCATATTTAGAAGTGTGAAACGGCTAATAGGCCCTATTGAATAATTTTATTCTTTCTTTTTTTCCTGGAGCATTTTTATAGTTATACGTCTATCATTTAAATGATAAAACGAGCAATTAAGTTGAACGTAGTAAAAAATATATTCCCCAAGAGGCGATTACAGACATTTATTAACAAAGATGAAAAATATAGTGTGGATAAAAATGACGAATTAAGTTTCCTAAGTAATGAAATAAAGCATAATTTGCATAAATTAAAATGCATAGAACAAAAAAAGGTTAAAAGTGATCGTATAGTATATAAAAAAATATTGAAAGACCTTTTAAAAGAGAAAGAGAATTTTGTTGCAGATGAACTGGTATCTTTTTTATATATACTAACATATAATGATTTATACTACTTAGATATATCTTCAAACTTTTTCTCATACTTTTATAAGAACTACATTTTTTCCAAAAATTATTTTATCAATATAAATGTAAATAGTATTATCCATGTTATTTATTCTTATTATTTATTTGAAAATTATAATTTTTTAGTAATAAAAAATAATCCTTTCTTTGATATTAAAGGCCACAGTAACAATGGTGATAAACAAAATACTCGTTTGGCGAAAGAAAACTTTGAGTTTTCTCACTTATCTGCTTATAACACATTAAATCAAAAGGATAATACGTCTAAAGTCAATGAGAATTATACATATGATGGCAAAAATACTTTATTTAAGCAAGAGGATATTTATATAAATGGTGTGCATAAAACTGAAGAGAAAGAGGGGATTAAAAGGATTAACAGTTATAATGAATACTATAATAACCAATTTTATGGAATATTTCATATATACAACTATTTTTCCAAATTTATTTCTTCTAACATAGATTATATAAATAAAAATCATCTAATAAAGATTTTATTAGTTTTATCACAGTTTGTTCATAATTTTACTGTTAACGAAATTACACATAGTTATTACAAAAACGAATCTGGAAAATTCGAACACAATAAACACCAACTTTTAAATATTGGAGAAAACTTATTCCCATTAATAGAAGCATTTATTGAAAAAATCGACATCAAAAAAAATATTAAAAAATCACATGCACCCGAAACTATAAACGAAAAAGAGGTTAAAAAAAAAGAAGAGAGATATGTGAATTTAATTGATAATTCGTTTAAAAACTTTATTTACATAGATAATGATTTAAATGATCATAAATTGATGTGTTTGTTTTTGTATATTTTGTCAAATATATTTCATCCTATCTCTCCACACTTGTTTATTTCCCCAAATGGGGATATTCCCACAGAAAAGTTAAATATAGATGATATCGTTAGCAATTACAAAAATGAAATAAAATCATATGATGAAAATACATCTGAAAAAAACAAATCACCTTCCTTATCACATGGTGATGAAATAATTAATGAAGATATACAAGTATATAATAATATAAAATTTAGTGTTATAGATATGTTTAAGAGACATTATAATAAAATTGAAATACATAACATTTTTTACAAAAATATTGACAATGAAAAATCTGATATTCACAATTTTACTGTTTACAGAAATAATTTGTTAAAAAGTGTTAAAAAGTATGTATTTATAGATACTATATACAAATTAGATGTACATTATAAGCTAATATTTTTCAAAGCTATATATTCTCTAAATTTTTTTAATTTCCCTTATCTAAAATATATTTATTTCTTACAATTGTATTACAAAAGTAATAATACCGATAATTTTGATTATTATGATCATTTATATTTTCAAGATTCTCAAAATCTTAAAATTGAATTTGGCTTAGAGAGTAATCAAACTGATGTGAGTAAAATAGATCAAATGAAACAACCAATTGAACAACAAGAGAAAGAACAAACAAAACATATAATAAATGAACAAAATAATGAAAGCAAAATAATACATATAAATTGGATAAAAAATAAAATACTTGAACTTTCAAAAAGAGGGGATATTTTTAATAATGTTTATATAAATTTACTTAATGACATTGAGAATAGCATACAAAATAATTCAGCAGAGCAAAATATAAATAATTTACTGCAAATGCATTTGCTAAGATATGTTGATAATCATTTTACTATAATACTATTGTCAAAACTGTGTAATAGTGTTGACAAATTGGCAAATGACCACAAAAAGAAAGTTAATGTTGTTATAAACTCTATGTTAATGTTTTTTCCTCCACACATACAACATTGTAACTTACCACTTTTAAAAAACAAATCACCATATACTATTAACATTTACAATCACATATATTATAACAACAATGCATATATAAAACACCTGAACAAGTTATATGATTTTCTTATACTTTTATACAATAAACAAATTTTTAAGAAAAAGAGAAAGGAATTGTTATCTTGGGCAAACTATAAATACCTTTGACAGGTGCTTAAATAAATACACATATATAAATAACCCCAAGGAATGTATTGAAATAATTAAGCTTTTTGTTATATATGCTTAAGGCATATACTTATTTGTTACATGACTATAATTTTTTTTGTATCATTTTAGTATTTATAATATGCTGATATGTTATTTGCTTAATATAAATTATATGCATGTGCAGTATGTTTATGTATACAGTTTTTTTTTAATTTATTTTTACCATATTCAGCATATTTTAACAATTTGTAATAACTCTGTAAAATATATGTATGTATATATATGCAAGTATACATACCATAATTGAGTGCCTTATTTGTGATGTTGGGAAAGCAAATTCAGTATTTATTTAGGAATCCTATTTCATGGATTTATTTATTCGTATAATATTATATTCTATACCCTTTATTAAAAATAATAAATAAAATAATGTGTTTTACATATGAATGTAACAATTTAGTTTAAATTAAAATTCCTATATAGTGTAATTTAAGCAATCCCCAATAAATTACACACTTTTTTGTATATATTACACCTTTTTTCCTGACTGTTCATAATTTGGCATTATATTTTATAATTTTGCATTAACATATCATAATTTTACATTAGTATTTCATAATTTTACATTGTATTTCATAATTTTATATTGTCATTTTATATCCTCACGTTAACATTTCAGTGTTTTGCCTTGCCTGAATGTTTTAATATTTTTTAATTTTTTTTTTTGCACGAGTGTGCAAGAAGTTAGACATAAAAAATAAATTAAAAATTAAATAAAGTATATATAAATTTATAAATTAATTTACTCTCATTTTATCATTATTATACATTTTTAATAAAAGCCATGGATTTATTATATATATTTTTATGATAATTTTTTAAATTTCGTTAATATATTACATTTATTCTTAAAAAGCGAGATAGAGAAAAAAAAAATCTAGCTATATCTTAAACAAACAACTATAACACACTTTTTTTTAACTCATTTTAGCTTTTCTTAATAATACATATACTAAAGTGGCGTAAACATTTTTAGAATTTTAAAATATTTATTTTTGTATATAACGAATTGTTTTTTACACAAAGTATTTTATTTTTTTAAGGGAAAATTATATTAAAATATATTTTTTTATTCAATTAAAAAAAATAAAATACAAGTTTCCCCAAAAGATGATGAAAATTAACATAAAAATTACAGTATAAGGCGTAAACAACAAAGTTATTATTTAACAATCTTCATTACTATATGGGACATAACACACGATTGATACACTATTATGACCATGTGCTTGGAGTAATTCGTAAAAAACAAATAATAGTGAAAAATTAAAAAAAAAGTATGAGTAAAACTTATAAAGCATAATTTCCAAAAAATAACAAAAATTTTTTGAAAGATAAAAAAATGATAAAGAACAAATTGAGAGTACATAAAAGTCATACTATTAAACCATAAAACCACTTATTAAGCATTTGTCCCAAATGTGTACATAATATTATGTATTTATAATCGAGGCAAGTTATATCATCTTTCACGGGTTACATATTTTTGACTATATTTGTTAAACATAGTTATATATATAGCTTTATTTCATTTGAATTAATATAATATTAAAAAAAATTGTCTTTTAAAAAATAAAACATATATTTTTTTTGTTGTTTTTTTAATGTATGTATGCATACTTGTAATGGCATATTAATATTTAATTTATTCTCATAATTTACGATACATATATATTTGTGTGTGTGTGTGAAAAAAAAAATTATTAAAATGCCAAGTAAATATGACGATGGAGAAAATCGTTTAAATGAATATGAAGTAATAAAAAAGATTGGAAATGGAAGGTTTGGTGAAGTATTTTTAGTTAAACATAAGAGGACACAAGAGTTTTTTTGTTGGAAAGCCATATCGTATAGAGGCTTAAAAGAGAGAGAAAAGTCGCAATTGGTTATTGAAGTAAATGTAATGAGAGAATTAAAACATAAAAATATTGTTAGATATATCGACAGATTTTTAAATAAAGCAAACCAAAAATTATATATATTAATGGAATTTTGTGATGCTGGTGATTTATCACGAAATATTCAAAAATGTTATAAAATGTTTGGGAAAATAGAAGAGCATGCTATTGTAGATATAACACGTCAATTATTGCATGCTCTAGCATATTGTCATAATTTAAAAGATGGGCCCAATGGAGAAAGAGTTTTGCATCGTGATTTAAAACCACAAAATATCTTTTTATCAACAGGAATACGTCATATTGGAAAAATAACTGCGCAAGCTAATAATTTAAACAGTAAGCCTATTGCCAAAATTGGTGATTTTGGATTAAGCAAAAATATAGGTATAGAAAGTATGGCACATTCATGTGTTGGTACTCCATACTATTGGTCCCCCGAATTATTATTACATGAAACAAAAAGTTATGATGATAAAAGTGATATGTGGGCACTGGGGTGTATTATATATGAATTATGCTCAGGCAAAACACCTTTTCACAAAGCAAATAATTTTGCTCAGTTAATATCAGAGTTAAAGAAGGGGCCAGAATTACCAATAAAAGGTAAATCCAAAGAATTAAATTTTTTAATTAAAAATTTGTTAAACTTATCTGCAAAGGAAAGACCTAGTGCTTTGCAATGCCTAGGATATCAAATCATAAAAAATGTTACACCTTCTGTTGGCAATAGAAGGGATAATACTTCTACAGAATTAACTAATACAAATAATTGTAAAGCTATCGAGCCAAAAAGTTATATTGCTTCTCAAAATGCTTTAATAAATAAAAGAACGAATGAACATGAACGAGCGTCGAGTTGTGTGAGCAGGCAAGTTGCTAACACATTAAATAAGGATAATTTTAAATATAATAAAGAATCCAATATTAACTCTCACACAATAAATGGCAAATATATAAATAAAGATGATAAAATAAAGATATATGATATTGAAAAAGAAAAAATGCAAAGGGAATTATTAGAGAGAGAAAAATTAGAGAGAAATCGAATAGAGAAGGAAACTGCGCAAAGGAAGGCTATGGAAATAAAAATATTGGAAAAAAAACAAATCGAAAGGGAAAGAATGGAAAGGATTGAACGCGATAAAAAAGATAGGCTAGAGAGAGAAAGGGTTGAGAGAGAGCGAATTGAGAGGGAACGAATTGAAAGGGAACGAATTGAGAGAGAACGAATTGAGAGGGAAAGAGTTGAAAAGGAACGTGTAGGAAGAGTGGAAAGAGAGCGATTGGAACGAGAACGGATGCAAAGAATAGAAAAGGAAAGGATTGAGCGCCTTGATAGAGAAAAAATGCAACAGAAAATTGAACGGGCGATGATGGAAAAAACTAGAAGAGAAAAATATTTTTATAAAGAAAGGGAGACCAGTAATAGTAGTACTCGTGTTGATTCTGTTAAAAATGGAAGTATGCAACCAAAGAATCCAACATGTAACAATACTAGTTATTCCCGAATTAAAGAAACATATGATCATCTAAATAATTATAAAGAATACATATATGATAATAGAAAAAAAAGTAATTATGAAGATACATATGATAAATGTAATATGAATACATATATAAAAAATAATACAGGAAATACAACATTATCAAGTAAAAATATGCATAGTTATAATAGTAATGGCACTCGTATTAATAATAATTATGTTGCTTCCGATTGCTACGGCGGTTATAATAATAACAGTACTATAAGTCAATATAGTAATAATTGCGTAGAAGCTGTTAAATTTAAAAATGATAATAGTAATAAATATCAAATAAATATGTCAAAAAATGCACAAAACCATAACCGATATAATGAAGATATCGATTCGGGTTATAGAACCCCTCCTTATGAAATTAATTATAACGATAAAAAAACAAGTAACATTAGCAATAATATCAGTGCTAATCTCAGCACTAATGTAAGTAGTAATATCGGCAATAATATAAGTAGTAATGGCAGCAATAGTATCAATAACAATATTAGTAATACTCATATAAATAGTTATAATAACGGTGAAAGAACCTGCAGAAGTAGCAGAATATCAAATGTATATTTTAATGATAACGCTAGAAGAAGTGTTAGTGCTATACCCCATGTAAATAACAATATCAGTAGACGTAAATCGAGTGTACAAATGTTTGAAGATGAATCGTATAGCAAATCCAATGCTGATGATAGTAGAAGTTATAAAAACCTTGAAAAGGATAGAGAATATTTACTCGAAAAAAGAAAATTACTTTTGGAGAAAGAAAAGGAGATTTACGAACTAATTAAACATAGTAATAATTATAATTATTCTAATATGCAGAGATATGAAAGGTATGTTAAAAAACATATGTGTATATATATTTTTTTTGTGTGTTTCCTGCAATAATTATATGTTCTTTATATGATTTACCAATATTATTGCAACTTTTAATATTATCACCTTTTTTTATAATAGATGCGAAAACGTAGGGAAAACAAGTGACACAAGCCGACGTAACAAAAGTTTAACAATTTGTATGAATGATCAAGCAAAAAGAGCTTCTTATAGTTCCAAAAGAGAGAATGATGGTGAAGAAAGCGACTATGTTATGAAAAATCGAAATATTTATACCTTGAAAAATTTGGTTCATAAGAACGGTGATGATATATATGATAGAAAATTATATTCTTGCAGATAATATGAGAAAATATGGGGAATAAAGAAAATTATTTTGACTATTTTCCCATTATTTCTCTTTCTGCCATTTAATTGTTATTATTTTATTTATATATTTTTTTTCTGTTCATTAAATGGCTTATTTATGACATAAAATATTTCATTAATATGGCATTTATTATACTTTATCATTATTATATATATTTATATATCGTTATCCACGATATTATATGAAATAGTTTTGCTTCATTCTCGATTTTTTCTTCTTGTTATTACACATTTTATCATATGTATATATTAATATTGTTATTTACATATTATGAAAATATAAATGCACTTAATTTTGGGAATGAATGCGAAAGATACCTATGATATATATATGCATATTGTTCCATACACACACACATACACATGTATGTATGTATACTTGCCCGTGGTACATAATATTTACATATTTGTGCATGCTAATTCTTCTAGATTAATTTGTTTTGGTTTCATAATAAAATGTTGTTTATTTTATTAAACATAATTTTTCCTATTTTATACTTAACATTTTTATTTTATCTTATTTATTTTCTTTTTAATTTGGCGATGTGGCAACAGAGATTCTTAAGTTAAACACGTATTATAATAGTATGTGGTTTTCAAATCTCATTTTTCATAGTTTAATTCCTTTTTCCTGTTTTATAAACTTAATTTTTCTGAATGATTAATCTTAGCGTACATATATAATGTATGCCAATTTATTAACTATAATATATGATAAATATTTATGAAAATCGATACATAATATAGTATATATCTAATAATTTTAACTTATAAGTAGCCTTACTCAGCTGATTGGTCTGCCTTTTGACATATAGTAACATGACTCTTTGTTTATGGGTTTTACAAAACCAATATGGAAGTATAGCATACATACAAACTTAGATATTATATATGGCATAACAAATTTTTCATTTTTTTTCTTTTAGTATTAATCAATAATTCATAAACCTGATTTTTATTCATATATATTAACTTCAAGAATAAAAAAATGTATAAAACAAAACTATGAGGCGCACTAGATATTTTAAAAAATATTTTACATATTCGAAAATGAAATTTTTTTTCGATCATGTAAGTACATATATAAAGTATATATATTTTTTATTATAATAGGTGCTACCTGAATGTAAACATATATATGTGAATATCGCTTTAAGTATTTTTTTATTTATCAAATTTAGGTAAAAATTATTTGAATAAAGTTTTATATAATAAAGATTTACAACATATCATAGAATAATATGAGTTATTGTATCATAGCGTTATTATAAATACCCTTTTTAACCTTGTTTTATATTGTTTTTTTACTTTATTTAAAATCCCCTTAGTTTTAGATGCATGTTTTGATAAAAAAAATCATTTTTAACAAAAGATGAAAATAAGAACTCATGGAACTTGGAAATAAATTATTAAAAAGATAGCTAGAAAAGAATATATATATAAATATTTAAATGCATTCATCCGAAGAATAGTATTTCAGATTTATCACATGGATAAGTACGAAGTAGGAAAAATAAAAATAGAACAAAAGGGATTACCTTTTATATATATAAAGAAATATACGTATGCATGTTTTCTACATATATGTCACACATTTATAATTGATCGAAAATTACATATTTTAATATTTTACTCTTATTACAGAACACCAACGATATTTCGAACTTCTTAATAGGACAAGAATTAATAATTGATAAATTATTATTTGAAAAAAAATATCTAACTAACAAAAGAAAAAGTAAAATAAAAGGTACTAATAAACTTAGTTATTATTTGAATGATAAATTCAATACTTTCTTGGGATATGACAATTTTATAAATACTATATATAAAAAGGAAAAGAAATTTAAATGTAATATATCTGAACGGAAAAAAGGAAAAAGAGATAAAAAAATAAAAAACGAAACGATTAATTCAAATGATTCGTCATCTGAATATAAGAGTAAGAACAGTAACCCTAGTAATTTAAAATTAAAAAATAAAAGATGTGCTAATACAAGTAGTATTAATGCGCCTATTAAAAAAAGGCGTGGAGGAAGTACTGAAACGAATAATGCGGAAAAAAATGATATTACGATTGAGTCAAAGGAACAGTTATTACATGATGATAACGAAAATAAAAATTTGAACACATGCGAAGAAATAAAAGATGATAATAAATTATTGAGCAACATAAATAGTGATATAATAAAAAAGGAAGCCGAAGCATCCAATTTTTTGTATACTACACAGTTGTTAAATAATAATATTAACAACTTTTCAGATACAGCAGAATCAAATAATTGTACCAGTTCTTCATGGCATTCTGACACAAGTGAAATATCAAATGTATCACCAGATATGGTATGCTTTGAAAAACAGTTTAAATATATTTATGATATGTACAAGAAAAATGATAAAAATGTATATTTATTTTATAATCCACCTGTATGTAAATGCACTAATAAAATTTTAAAGGAACGGTATTTTCAAAATTTATATATACAATATCCTTGCCTTTTCAATTGTTCCTTTAACGATGATATACAAATTGAAAAAGGTGATAACATAAAGAAAGAAGAAGATATAAATATGAAAAAAGATGAAATGAATAATCATATTACAAATGAAGATCAAAATAACAAAATTAACAGCATGAACAAAATATCCATTGGAGAAGTATCATCTTATGCAGTTGAATTAAAACTTTATGCAAAAGCATTTTTTGAATTATATTTTTTTGAGAAATGCTACGATAAAATAAAAAATGATTGTGCACACACATGGGGGAAAAAAGTAAATAGTGATAATCATAGTGGTGCTCAAAATGAAGTGCCACAAAATGAAAACATGGCGAAAGAACCTATTACTTCTTTAACTGAGGAAGATGAAGATATGCTGAAAACATATTTTTATAAATGTTTATATAAAATTATAACAAATAAATCGAACACATGTAATAATAATTCATGTTGTGGATTATTATATGTACCATATAGTTATATTATAGTTATTTTAAATAGAAAAGTTGAAAATTTGACTTATGTATGTACAAATTTAAAACTTCCTTCAAATACAGATATATATTATAATAATAAAAAAAATGTTATAACTATATGTACAAAAAATTTAGAACATGAGTTTTTTATATATTATTGTTTAAAGCAGGATAAATATATTAAGAACATAATAATTTATGATATTTATTATGACGGGTTTATACCTTTTTTTAAACCACTACTTAATTTGAAAAGTAAGAAAAATCAAGAAAACATTATTAACTATATTAATTATAATAAGAATGTTAATTTGTCAATCGTTTTTTTTTTGACACAATCGAGAGAAAAAGAAAGTGAAAATAAAGCATTAAACGAAAATGACAATAAAAAATGCGAAACAATTCGAAACACTTGTTCTGATAAAGAGGAAGTTAATAATGAAAAAAATATTGTTAGCGATAATGTGAATGATGTTTTTAATGGAATGAGGCCAAATGGCCCAAGCGAAAAAGAAATAGAAGAAGCAAAAAACATGAATCTTCAAATATGCAGAATTGTGAATATAAACCATAGGATTGGATTCAAGCTTGGTACTAATACACATGTCAATAAAAAAAATTCTCATTTAACTAGCCAAAGAGATGAAAATAATATTGAGAATTATTTTTCGAATATATGTAATGGAAGTGAAGTTATTAATAATATGAATATAAATATGGTTGTCGATAAAATTTTAAAAATTGTTAATAAAAAGGATAGTATGTGTAATGATAAATGTATTTATCATAATTATAATAAAAGTAATATGAAAAATAAAGAAGTTCAAATATATTTATGTGAAGCAATAAATTCATTCGCTTTTGATCGACGCCCATTGTGTATTAAAAAAAGAGATATCACTTTATCAACTTATGCGAATTTTTATAAAATTATTAACAGTTATAATCTCAATAAAAATCAAAATAAATTACATGACATAATTAAAAACCATTTGGATCAAGATGTTTTTAAAAAAGGAGTTATGAAAAAAAATATTTTATTAAATTGTGGATATTCAAGTAAAGAGAAAGATAATAAAACATGTCAGATTGAAGAAGCTCAAACAAATGAATTTCCCGAGGGTACCAAAGCGGGAATAGAATGTTTGAACAGTGGTGACAAAGATACATCCATTAAAAATAATATAAATGAAAACAACACAACAAACATAGATGAACAAAACGAATCACACATATATACAGAGAATAACACTAATATAGGTTTAAAAGGTGAAAGAAAAAATATGTATTCCACATCTGATGATGAAAAAATAAAAACAAAAGAAACAGATAATATATTTAATGAAATGTTTTTTATTTTTAATGATAACTCTGATTTATATACTTATGAAGAATGTAAACAAAGTAGGATAGATAGTATAAACAAAGTAAATGAAAACAATATAAAAAAAAATCGTACTTATAATCGTAATGCATTATGGGATATGTTATCAACAAGATATTTACAAGCGCTATTTAATATTTATGTATGTTCATATTTAATAGAACAAAACAATTATAATATAAATAGTATGGAAAAAAAAAAAAAAAAGAAACTAAAAAGTATACCTTATGAATACAAAGAAAATATTATTAAAAATTATTATTACTACCTGTTTAAATTGTATAAAAATAAATTCAATGTAATTTTAGAAGAATCAGAAGAAGATATGATACATAAAAGTGTTTGGAAATAAAAAGCGATTCATATATTCAATTATGTTTTGACACAAACACATGTTTATATAGAATGTGTATGAATGGGAATCGAAAAGGATGTGAAATCAAAATGAAAGAATGACATTATTGAATAGTTAATCAAATTATGGTGGAAACTTAATAAAAATGTTATAATATGGAAATATTATTAATTAGGAAACATATGCATATGCAAAGCAATACTAAAAAATGAAACTTTCTTATAACTATTCATAGGATATAGATAATTCAAATTTTGTAAGATGAAACAAAACATGTTATAAGTATAAGTGAAGAAACTCATAAAATTGGAAAACCATTTTTCAAAATAATGAATATATATATAGGTTATGCGTATGGGGATAAAATATGCCTTATTAATAGCGTAACTTTTATTTCATTTTATATCCTTTCTTTTTTTTTTTTTTGTAATACACCTTTGAATTTTGTTTTACACACGTAGTGTATCTTTATGTTTTTTTTCCTGTTTTTTATAATATGTTCCTTTTATTTCATACACCCAATAAAATTTTTCTAATTCAAAGGTGTCAATTTGATGTATAATATATGGTTATATATAAAACATTATTGTTATATTAAAAATAAGTAAATATTCTTTATCATTATTTTATGGAATAATATTATAACTTTTCTCATTTGAACAATACAACCAAATCATAATATATACATTTTTTTTTTAAATTATAATAATCATTAGTGTTAACTATTTTAGCTAGTAAAAACTTAGGACTGTGATGGGAGTATATATATTTGGATTATTTTCATTTCTTATTATTATATATGTATAATATTACCACTCATATTTTAGTATCACTATTTATTACTTATATTTTATGGAAAATTGTATGATATGTATATTTATATTTTAATAAATTCGGGTTATTATATTACTAGGCTAAATTTTATTTGTTGTAGAATATGTATGTAATATATATATTTGTAGCTTATGCATATGTTTATTTTTTTTAGATTTGAAATTGTTCTACTTCATTGATTTTAATTTTTAGGGCGTATTTTTTATTAAGCCTATATACATATATATATGCATTTTTTTTATGTTAAATTAAATTTATACATTTTGAATTTTAGGCTAATAATAATATAATACCTTTCTTATAAATAAATGTTAATCTGTGTGGAAATAAAAGAGAATTATCAAATTTATTGAGAATGCTTTCTTTAAAATGATTGGTATTTTTTTGAAGTAGGCCTATATTATTTTATAATAGAGATGATGTTGCTTTGTACCAGTAGCGGCAAATAAAATGCGAACAAAATATGTTTCCCTCTGTTCAGCTAAAGAAAACGTATGTATATATAAAAATGTAAATACATATTGTGAATATAAACTAATGTTCATTTTATTTATATTGAATAGTGTTCGTTCCATTAGCTGGTTTGCTTGTGTGACACCCACCCATGTTATTTGCCCATATGGATATGTTACACATATTTTTATTTTTATTTTTCAGCGTATTTTTAAGGCTTTCAAAGATATTGTCTCTATCTTCAGTGGTCTCGAGAAACAAAGCCCAAGAATTGATAAGGAGTGGAAACGTTAAGGTAAAATTAGCATATCTTTATTTTGACACATTTTGTATGTCATTGAAAAGTATAGGGGAATATTCTTTTTTCTTAGCATACTAATAAGAACACAATTTTTATAACTTTACTTTTTGTGTTCCTTTTGCTTTAGGTGGATAACCAGATTGTTAAGCAAAATACTGTGATTGATGTCAATTCAAAAATCGAAGTAAATGGGTGTGAAATAAATGTAGATATAACAACAAAATTATGGGGAATATATAAGCCGAAAAATGTGTTTTGTAATACAGATCAAAATTATATATATGAAGAAAAAAAGTTAATGAATAAAAAAAAAAACCATATATTATTAAATGATGGAAATGATAGATTACAAATATGCTCTGAAAATATGAACAAATTAAAAGGGGAAAATAACAAGGCATTAATTTATAAAAGTGACTTATATAATATTAACAAGATAAGTCGAAACGAGAATAGTAATATAGATCGAGGTGTGTATTTTCCAAATTATACAGAAACAGGAATAAACAAAAGAAAGATGCGAAGTGATGATAAAAATATTGTAATAAGTACAAACGCATCTAAACTTAATGTTAATCTTTTTGATTTTATAAAAAAAAAAAATATATTATATGAAGAAAAAAATAAAATCGAAAATTATATACCAGAGCATCTAATTATTGTAAATAGTCTCGATTCTGATATGGAAGGAATAATATTATTAACAAATGATGGTGATTTTGCAAACAAATTAAAAGATATAAATAATAACATATTGACAACTTATTTAATAAAAACTCAAGAAGAATTAACCAATGAAAAAGTTGAACTATTAAGAAAAGGTTGTACAATAGATGATATACATATTCGTCCTTTAGAATTAAAAATAATAAAACCAAATTTGTTATATAAATGGCTTAAATTAACATATGTAGAAAAATCACAAACACATTTAAATTTACTTTTTTCAAAATATAATATGACTATAAGAAAGTGTAAAAGATATTCTTTTGGACCATATAAATCTTCTGATTTATCAGGAAATTTTCTTATGCCATTAAAAATACATTCAACTATTAATCACCTTATACCAAAGCATGAATATAAATTAACTTTATCTCATCCTACTGGTAACATATTAATGGATTCTCACCATAAATGTATTAAAATCAAGGATTATTTAAATGGCTCTGTTGTACGGGAGTAACATATTTACTATACACTAAAGAAGTGTATACAACTTTGTTTTCAATTATTTTTTGTACCGTATGAAATTTTAATTTAAAATAAAAACCTATGCGTTCTCGTGTTTGTTTATTTAAAATCGTGTATACTGTATATATGCTTACTTTTTAAAATCGAAAAATAAAAAACAATTAATGAAGAATGAATATTTAATATTTGCTTCAAAGCAAATAATATCAAAAAACGTATTAAACATTAAGAAATAGTACGGAAAACGAAAAATACGGTACACAATATGAGGATATAAAAAACGATAGAAATAATTTCCTTTGAATCGTTTCTTTTCTTTATACAATCTAAAATAAATTACATATCAATACGTACTTATGCTTGAGTTGGAACTGGAGTATTTTCTGGGGTTATATTGTCTGAAGGTTTTGGGGCTTCAGGTTTATCTTCGAGTTTATCGTCTGATAATTCTTCTGCTAAATCAGATAATTTTTCTTTTATAACATATCCAACGATTTTTTTCATGATGTTGCTAGAGGTTTCTAAATTGTTGATTAGATTATTAGCATCTTTTTCAACATCAGTGGTTACATTATCTGGTTTATTTTGTGAAGCATTATCCTCTACTGCAGGTTCATCGATTTTAAGTAAATCGTTGATAGCATCTATGGCAATGTTTTCATTGATAATTTTTTGTACATGTTCATTTGATAATTCAGCTTCATCAGATTCGGTTTCATCCATACCTTCGGCAATTGCTAATGTGTCGTCATATTCAGCATCAGTAGATTTATCAGTAGATAATACTTGTTCGTATAAATCGATTTCATTAATCATCTTATCGATGCTAGATAATATGGCTTTTTCTGGAGATGGAGTACCTCTGAATAATTTCATATGTGGTGAAGATTTATTGGATGAAGCAGATGCACCATCAACAATAACCTTATCGTCATCACCAAAGTTATATTCTGGAACTTCAACTGGTAATGGTTCAGGGACAATTCCTTTATTCTTTTTGAAGATTTTGTTTTTAATTTTAGTTAATAATCTTTTGACTTTGCTATATAATAATTTCATAGTTAATTGTAATACACCTTTTTTCAACTCATTTAAATATTCATCTTCGCTAACTATTGGTACTTCTTCTTCTCCTAATTCGAGTGCTTTATTTTTTCTGTATGCTATATATGATTTATATAACAATCTTAATAAAATATCTTTTAATTTGGATAATACTACATCCTTAAGCTTAATTAACAATTCTTCATAAGATGATAAGTTAGTTGTTAAGCTGTATAATTTATCTAATGATGGTAAACCAGCACTAAATAATCCATTTTTTGGAGATAATAATCCTTCAATACCTACAAATTGTTCTCCGATTTCTTTTCCTTTTTCAATTAATCCTGCTAAATCGTTTCCAATTTCATCACTTTCTTGTACTAAAACAGTTTTAACTACATTCATTATATTTTCTCCTTCTTCAAAAATGTCTTGGAAACTTGATTTTATAATATCATTGATACCTTCACTTGATTCTTCTGTGGAATCTGTTTTTTCTGGTGATGCTGATAATTCACCAAAAGCGTTTGAGTTTAATATTTTGCTATAAATTTGGTTCATATCATTATTTGGTATGTTAATGTGTTTATTAATTATGTTGTAGTTATCACTTAAAAATTGGAAACCTTTTTTTATATTTTGGATGCTTGTGTTTAATTTAGCTAATTCTGGATTATTGGCACCACTAGCTTTTAATTTTGAGACACCTTTTTTTTTAATATTATGTACAGTAGTTTTTAATGATTCAATATTTTTTGATTGTGCTTCTAAAACTTTAATAATTTTTCTTAATGTATTACTATGCTTTCCACTAATATATGGAGATTTACTAGGTTTATCATCACCTGTTATGGCTTTTAATAAAAATCCATATTCTTTGTCGGTTAACATATTTTTACATTCATTCATTATGGTATCACATTTTTCGTCCTCAGCAGGTTTGAGGGCTGTTAAGCAATATTGGCATCTTGCTATTTTTACTAACTCTTCATAATTATTTAGAATACCATAATTAATTTTTGTTTCCAAAGTCTTTGCTTTAAAAGCATCAGCAGACTTGCTTCCAAGAGCAATCATAAGTAAAGGGAATGCCACGATTCCAGCCTTCATTTTTTCTTAATAAAAAATAGTGGTTTGTTTTATATAGCTAGCTGAAAAAAAAAAAATATTCAAGCTATTATTTACACACACATAATATATTCATATACACTTACTAGTCAATACAAACTTTTCATATTAACAAAAAAAAATTTTAACTCAATAAAAAACAAGTTGACGGAGAGTATATTGTATCTTTGATTCATTACAAATATTTTTGTCTTTCGATTCTTACCTTTTTACGATTCGATATACCAAGTTTTAATTAAATCGATTAAAAAGACAATATAAAAATTATGATACAATTACTTAAAAATTTGATTCCAACTCGTTGTAAAAAAACATATCAACAATAACAAAATATATATGTATATAATAAACCAATGTGTGTATATAACCGATTTATGAATAAAAATTTAAATAAATGGAAATAAAATTAATATATTTTTTTTTTAGTTCCGAGTATACATATTGCCGTTTTTGTTAATTTGAGCATATTTCAAAAAAAATATTAGATCAAAACGCTACATAATTGCTTACTTATCCGTATATCATATGTGTGTATATGAAATTTTCTAAATGCGTGTAAGGATATAATAATATATAATGCACAAAAAAATATTTAAATATAAAATAATATTAGATGTGCATTAAAGCATGGATTCTAATGTAAGACAACGGCTTAAACGGTTTTTATTTTGTTATTATTTTTACTAATTGCAACAATAAAAAAAATAATTAAAAAATATAATAAAAATGTCTAGTTTAATTTTTCTAGCTATTTAGTTTTTATTTTCCTTTTTTAACTCAAAACGGAAATTCATAATATATTTATTGTTAAGGCAGTGAAAGAGAAACGGTTTTAATGCACTTTATATTTTTTTTTTTTTACTTTTTTTCTCTTTAATAATATCCAAAATAAGTATATTAAATAAAAATAATAAGAAAATTCCCAGGAATACTAAGCATATACCTTTGAGATGGGAATAGCCACTCTTTACATTATATACATACTTTTATAGTTTTACATTCCTTATTATATAAAATATAAATACTGTAATATATGCATATTTAATGTACAATACATATGAATAATGCGCTTTTACTGCCTAGCAAATGTTAGTACACACATTTATTTAGTATTCTTATTTTGTCATTAATGGGTTAAGGTTGTAATATATTATTTTATTCCTATTTGGGGTTTACTCTTTTCATTATTTTCGTTGACTTATTTTTTAAGAATATTTTTAACTATTTTATTGTATCAATTTAGATGTAAACAAATTCGAAAGCATACCAACTCATATATATAATTTTTTTTTATCTAATATTTAAGTTCAGTTTATAAAATAAATAAAGAATGTTTATTATTGTAAATAGTTGCTAAGGGATATTTGTTAGTTTCAAAAAAAAAAAATAAAAACATAAACAAAAATGTAATATGAATAATTATATGATCACTATTATGACCTTAGCAATTTTCAGATAAATATCATACACACAGTTTTAAACCTAAACTATTTTATTTTCAAATTGATTACATACTTATTAACCTTATGTATATGAGGATATATAAATATACATTTTTTGGAAAATAAAAGGTTTTATGTTATATTTTCTTATTTGGTTCCTTAGTGTTACTCAATAAAAGATGCATTTTATACTAAGTCAGGTAGGAGTAACAAATCGAGCACTTTATCTAATACGTATAGCTATTTTAGATAAATAAGTATATATATTAGCAGAAATAGGAATAGGCATAAATAGTAAAACAATTGGTGACTAAAATTGTACAACTTATATTCATTGAAACCAAATATCAGTTATATTTATAAGGAGCATTATATTATTTATCTATAATCACAATTCATGTTGTATTTTTTGGCTAACTCTATCTATACATATGCATTTTCAAAGGTTATTTTACGGCTGATTTCAAAAATGAAATTCAAGGTCAGCAATTTTCCGGTTATGTATTTTCATGGAGTATATTAAAATGTTATACTAGTATTTTCATCATTCTATTCTTAAGCTTTAAGCATATAAATACATATATATGCTTGTGAATATGTGTCACACTCATTTTATGTAACCTATTATAAGGGTGAAATATATTATTTCCACTATGATATCCTATTTTAGTTTATTTTTTTTAAATATAATAAAGTTTCCTATTTTTTATTTTCGTTTTCTAAATATAGAAAAAATCAATACATATTGATTAGAGTATGAATAGAATGATAAAGGAATTGTTTCTTTTTACTTATGATATGGTATTTCTCGTTTCTTAGTTATAATAAATTTTAATATGCATACATCTGTGCTTATGTAATTGAATACATATTTCCATTTTTAGAATTGTATATATTCCTATTTTCAAAAATATACATCTTCAGAACTATGGGATTTTTTTATTTTACTGTATTATGTTTTATCCATTTTGATTCGATTTTTTCACTTTATTTTATTTACTTTGGTATAGCATTTTTTGTTTAGTATTTTTATTGTTTAGTGTTTATATGTTACTGAAAAGTATTTATTCTACTTTTATTGTTTCCTTTTCATTTTAAGAAATTATCATAGTTCTTCTATAAATGAAAATACTTGAATGAAAAAATGTGTTGACAGAATTGGCACATGATTATATTTATTTATATGTGTACATAAGCACACTTCGGAATTTTGTTATATATAATAATATGTATGCTCTTAATGAAAATAAATACAAAAAATACAATGTTTTACAACAAGTGAAGAGAAAAATAGTTGAAAATATGAAACATAAATGTATTTTGTGATTTTTGATTACAGTTAAAATGTGAGAACATGCTTAAATTGGTTATATTTCTTTTTTTCATTGTGTTTTTAATAAAATGGGAAATTGTAACTTCGATAAATTTACTCCAAAAGGAGTCCAATAGTGTAACTACCAATTTTCGGAAAAGTTGTAAACAAAATGGCTTGCTTAAAAATATAAGAAAGGTATATTTACCCTATATTATAGGAAACAATGAAGATATTAATGTTGTAAAAAGTATTGGGAATAAGAAATTTTTTAGAGATGATAAAAAAACTAAAACAGTTAAATATGATTACAAGGGTCTCTATAATCGGAACAGCCATTATGGCCATAATAATAGCAATGAGCTAAAACAAAAAAAAAAAACAATTTTTTTTGTTTTTAACAATTTGGCTAGCTCCGCTAAAAAGAAAAAATCCAAAATAAAAAGGGAAACCCATGTTTATAACTTGAATTATGGAGAAGAAGAACAGCCAATAGACCCTGAATTGGAAGAAAGTTTAAGTGGGTGTATAGAAAATGATATTAAAGATAATTATTTTGATCCATTAATAGGTTCTAGTAGCGATAATTATGATTATGATGAAGACAATTTTGATAAAGATGATTTAAGTGAAGAAACAAAAAGAAAAAAATATTATGCATATGGAAAAAGATTTGATGATCAGGATTTTAATTCTGAAAATGTAAATAAATATTACCAATATTTGCCTATATATAATAATGACACTAATAGTAATACTAATATTCGAAGGAATAGCAATAATACAGGGTCAATAACAAATTTTCGAAAAATGTATGAAAGTAACAAAATTGAAAACTTAGAAAGAAATATAAGAGAAGAAGACTTACAATACCCTTCTGTTCCAGTTAATTGGAAAGTTTATGTATGTCTTTTTTTTGATAAAAAATATAACTATGAAAATGATGAAGAACAAAAGATATACAATAAATTTAATATAAATATACGCCATAAATATGCATTAGAATTTTTAGCATGGGTGAGATTATCAACAAGGATATATCAAAACACATCAAAAATGTTGATGTTATTTAATTTAAAAAAAAATAATAATGTATATGGTAATTTACTTTTTTTTACATCCTTAAATTTACACTATGCTAAAATGTTTATGAAATCCAACCCATATATAAAACTTGGGTTATGTGAAGAGTTATATTTATATTCATATGAAAACAATAATGATCATTTTTTAATTGGCAATTTTCCAAACTTATTTATACAAAAAAATTATTTGCTTGTAAAATTTTTCAACCAAGATAAATTAAAAGATATTAATGAACTTTATGAAAAGCATATGAGATTTTATATAACATCAAGCATGATCTTTAAACTAGGTACATTAAAAAAGGTTCCTAAAGACAACTTAAAAGATTTATTTTTATCTACATACCAATATTTGCCAATGACAGATAAGCAAACGAAAAATATTTTAAACAAATTTCATGAAGAGTATAAAATTTTTGATAAATGCAAAAGTGTAGAAATTGATAAAAATAACTTTGCTATAAAAGATGTAAAATATGAGGATAACCAGTTAAATGAAAAAGGAGATAACAAAGATAGTGATACATCTGACGATACTTCTTTTGAAAAGTTTGGATCTAACTGTTTAGCAGAGTTAAGTATAATTAATTGCAAAGATGAAGAAGAGGCTCGTGAGTTTCTCGAAAAAGATCCATACACAAGATGCTGTTTTTTTGATAGCATTTTCTTATCGGAAGTTCGAGAAGTTGCTCCACATGTGCAATATTCAGAAGGATATATGCCAAAACCTCAATCCTATTTAAATTATAAATATAAAATTGATACAAAATTAAATCCAAGTGAAAGTTTAGAAGATAAACCTGAATTTTTAGAAAATCGAAGTTTATTGGAAAAACCGTTAAAGGATCACGAAAAGGTGGATTTTGATATTCTTGATACATATATTAAATTGAAATATACAAATAAAGATATTCTTTGTTCGAAAGAAAGATCTGATGAGGCAACTCAGATTGGAAAGGAGAAGAATAGCAATAAAAACACACTTCGTTATAATATTGATGAACAAAAGGGAAATAAAAAAAGGTATAAAATAAAAATAGTAGACTATAGTAACGAATATATTGATTATATATGTAATGTAGAAAGAAACAAAATATTATATACAAAAAAGAAAGATAAAAACGAACAGAATCTAAAGAATAAATATAGCAACCTATATGATATACTAAATTCGGATAAGAAAGATATAAATATAACCAAGAAAAAGGATATAATATTAATAGATAATACTTTACAATTTTTTGATCATATATTTTTTAAAGATTATTTATCTGATTTTGTTTATATATCATTACCACCTGGCGAATTTATTGAAGATGCATATACAATTAAAGATGAAAAAAATTATGATTTTACTATTTTTAACACTTCGCTAGCTACACAAGATGATTTTTTAAAAAGGCAAAATTATTTACCGAGATTTTTAAAGGGTATATGGTTAAAAAAAGAAAATTCCAAAATCTTATTTTATGATAAACAAAATAATGCATTACTATTTGGAACAGGTATAGATAAAACATTTTCGTGGAATAAAAAAGTAGAACCTCGAATTATGAAAAGAGCTTTAATAAATATGGAAATAGCTATTGAAAAATTACGAAAAGGTAGTTCAGTAATTCATGATGATATAACAATACATCAGGAATCAGAAAGGATCATTAAGGAGTATGCAGATGAATATACTTCCTTAGAAAATCGGTTTACTTCTATTTATAATCAGTTGACTGATTCAGAGGGATACAAGGATTTGAAACCCGCCCCAGGTACACAAAATGAAAAGTTTAAAAAACTATTTATTACACCGTTTTATAAAAAAATAAAAAAAGTAGCATTGTTCATAAAAATGAATATATCCACCTTTTGCTAATATTTCATAAATTTGTTCAATTTGCAGGTTTGGAATATTTAAATCCCAACATTTGGGAAAAAACCCCTGAGGAACACAAAAAATTGATGATGGACCCCGAAAAAGTGCAAAAAATTCATTCAAACTTTTTAAAGAAATTGGAATTATATAAAGTTACTATTGATGATGATCCATTTGTTCAAAAGGAGCCATCAGAAAGTGAAATATTAAGTAACTCTGATAAGGTAGATGTCGATATATTATGACAAAATGGCTTTAGTTTTTTTGAAAACAAAAAAAAAGTTTTAATAACAAAAAAATAAATAATAATATAGCATATGCACATATATGTATGTGTGTATGAGTCATTTGTATGGATTGAGCCTACAAAGATAATGATCGATGAAAGGCTCGTTGAAAAACAGTATCAATTTGGACCATACATTTATGCATTTCTTTTATAAAACGAAAAAAAGAATGATATTTATGAATGTGTGTATTTTTTTTTTTTTTTTGTCGTAAAATTTTATATATAGGTAATAGAAAATTATAATATAAGAACAAAGATAAAAAGAAAAAATGAATATTCATGCATAATAATGCATTTGTATCTAACCAATATGGTTCATGATTTGTATCTTGATCAATATTGAAAAATACAAAATTTGAAATATATTTTTTTAAATGAAATAAAGTTATTTTCATAAAATATTGAAAGTTTTGTTGAATCCTTGTAATATCTAAATATTCTACTAAAAAGCTAAAATAGGCATATAAATAATTTAAAAATGATTTTTTGTTCATAATTAATATACTATATTTCATTTGATTTTCTAAATATTTTATAGTTTTTATATAAATATTTGTATCTATATGGGAAGTTGAATTATTTTCATTTTTTTTGAATACTTCTGAAATATTCATAGCACGAAGAAAATCATCACTCACTATGTTTAACTCTTTTTTAATATGCCTATTTTGTGAAACGAAGTTATTTTTGTTACTTTCTATTTTGTCATATTTATTTATATTATCATCATCATCATCGGTATTAACTTTTTCTTCCTTTACAACGGCGTCAAAATAATGTCCTACAGTTTCATGTTCTTCAACAACATCTTCAGATTCCATTAATTTGCTAATATCAAAATCATATATATTAAATATTTTATTTTGTGATGAAAAGTTTTTCATTCCTTTTTGTTGTATATACATTAAGTTATCGAACATAATTAAATTTTTACTTTCATTGAAATATTCATTTGCTAAGCATCTATTTAATGTGTTAGTAGTTCCTAAAATTGCTTTATTATGTATTCCGTCCGAACAATCATTCTTACTATTATATAAAAGATCTATATCACAATATAGCGATTTATTGTAATAAATATTATCCAATCGAGATATTAAAGTTATCCCATTTTGTTCAAACATATGTGGTCTCATTGATATTACCTCAGATGGATATGCATCAGGAAGATGGTTTTCATTTGTTACTTCTGTTTTCATTAGATTCCTTCGTAAGAGATATATCATTCCATTTTTTAAAAAAATATATATACACATATAGCTATAATAAAAATTTTCTTTCCTATATATATAATCATACAATAAATCGTTTCCGTGTATATTATTTGAAAATATATCAAAATAGTTTTTTTTTGTTTTTTCTTTGTTTGTAGTATCTTTTGTTTTTTTTTCTTTTTGACTTGAAAAATTTTGTATTTTATTTGGTATACGAGTTAATAATTTATTGGAACCCCCTGGATGGAAATAGGACATATTGTATTGATGTTTTCCTTTTTTTATCGATTTTTTTGAAAAAAAACCATTACATTTTTTATGTTGTTTTACATTTGATTTATTTCCAATTTTTAATTTTTCATAAAATGTAATACTATGTATTAGTTCCTTCAAAGATAGATCCTTTTCTTTATCTTTTTCATTTTTTTCTTTTCGTTTTTTATTTATTACCGTTACTTTTGTTTGTTCTGTTTCGCTGTTGGTAGGTTTATCATTTTCCACTTCGCTGCTTTCGTTTTCTTCTCGATTTTCTTTTATTTTCTTTTCATCAATGGAACCCTTTTTGTTTCTATTTTTGAATAGTTTTTTGTATTTTTTAAAACATTTCTTGGAACTTTTGCTTAAGATGGCTTCGTTTTGTAACTTCTCCACAATGTTGATATTTATGGATTCAACATGAGAATTGAGCATTGATATTTCAAATGAATATAATAAGAAAAGACTTGAATAGTTTAACAATTGATAAATATAATAATATTTTTTATCATGTATATAAAAGAATGTGTAAATATTTCCATCAATATTAAAACTTTTAATTATAACAAAATCGGCAATATATTTAACTGGTAATACATAATCATGAATAAGTAATTTACTGTTTATACTAAAAATATTAAATAGAAAAATATTGAACTTATAACTTATTATAAATATATAATTATCATTAATTGTGTATTTGATATTTTTTCCTGATATTTCATCTTCCCATAATAAATAATAATTTTTTTTTTCTCCTAAATTATTATTATTATTACACATACAACAAATTAAACAATTCTCTTTTCTATTATCAAAAATGATTACTTTATTTTTATATTTTTCATATTGAACATCATTAGTAATGTGTATATATTTCATTTTTTTTTTTTTTTCACCATGATTGCTATATATAATATCATCATTACTGTACATGTCATCCAAAATATATTGATTGCTTTCATAAACTGTTTCAATATCTTCATTATTTTTTATTCTGATTTTTTTGTTACTTCTTTTATTATAACCTTTTGAAATATAATTCATTTTATCATTATATTTCTTAGTACGTATAAAATCGATATTATTTGATCCATACACATTATGTATATCAAAATTATCCGTATTCCCATTTATCATTTTATTATAAGCTTTTCTTTTTTTATTTTTAAAATTCATTTCCTTATATTTATCAAATTCGTTGGAATTATATCCATATCTTTCCGTTGGATCATTATATTCTTCTTGACTATACATACTACTTCCATTTTCAAACTCCTCTTTTTTAATATCAATTAAATTTAAATTTGTATTATGTTCTCGTTTTAAATAAGATTGATGATATTTATAGTTTTCGTTTTCATTTGATCTGAATTTTTTTGTGTGATAATTGTTTGTCTCATCTTGCCCATTTTCAACTGAAGAATATTTATCTAAATGGGAATGAGAATTATGATTATAATAATCAGGGCTCATTTTGTTGTTTAAATTTCTTTGTGATAGTTCATAATTATCTAAATATATGTTATTATTATTTTTTTTTTTTTCTTTTCCTATTTCGAATGCTTCAAATTCATTAGGGTAATCATTTCGTCCAAATATATTGCTTGTGCTATTATTAAGGCTACTATTTTTTGCTTCACGCTTCATGAATTTTTCTCCTGTATATTTATTTGAAGAATTCAAATTATTGTGTGCATTTTTTAAATTATAATTTTGTTTGTCAATTACACTACTAGAGTTATACATATTTTCATACATCCTTTTACTATTTTTTTTTAAAACATTTTCTACAGTATCATCATCTTCTTCATATTCTTTATTTTTTGTATTATCAAATGTTTCTTCTGTTTTAAAGATGCTATTTTCGTTTTTTATTTTGCTATTTCGTTTTTCTCCTTCTTCATATTTGTTATATTTCATAATTTTATCCAAACATTCATTATCACCATTTTCATTTGTATCATTAAATGATAAGAATTCAATACTGTTTTTACTTTTCTTTTTATTTATATTATCTACGCTTTTTCTTTTTTTATTTTTATTTTGTTTATTCAAATCATTTGAATCATTAGTTTCTTTTCCAAACTTAACAGGTGAACTATATGTCATATATCCTACTTCTTCTTCATTATCTTCTTTTCTTATAATTGGACAAAACAATTCAGCATGCGGATTAAAGTTTTCCCATTCTATATCAGAATTATTTCCATTTTCATCTTTTTTATTATTTTTTGCAGATTTTCTTTTTGTTCCTTTGTTGGAATTTCTTTTCTGGCTCTTACTTGTTTCCTTCTTTTTCGAGGTGCTGTTATTTTCTTCAGTTGGCTCATTAGGGTCATTAGGATCATTGGGTTCAGTGGGTTCATTTGGTTCGTTTGATTCATTAGGGGCATTTGGCTCGTTGGGTTCGTTAGGCTCGTTTGACTCATTTGGTTCATTTGGCTCGTTTGATTCATTTGGGGCATTTTGTGTGTCTGTTTGTGTTTGGTCATTTTGATCGTTTGTTTCGTTATTTTCATTATTTTCGTTTGGAGCATTTTCGTCGTTCGGTTCGGTTATCTGATTCAGTGTTATTTCTGCAACTATCTCAATGGATTTGGCTGTCTCATTTGAATCCTTAACCCCTTTATTCGCTTTCGTAGTTTTGGCTTCCTTAGCCTCTTTACCCATTTTTCCTCCTTTAACAACTTTACCTTCGTTACCCATTTCTGCACCCCCTTTAATTACTTTATTCGAATCTTTTTTATTATTTTTTTTGCCTTCATTTTTTTTTTCTTTTTTCCCTTCACTCTTTTTCTGTTTTGTTCCTTCCGTTTTTTCTCCACCTAAATTTTGTGCCTCTTGTTTTTTCACTTTTTTTTTTTCTTTTTTTGATTCTTTCTTTTCTTTTTTATTAGGAGATATATTTTTAATAAACTTTGTGATTTTATTATCACTCAGATTATTTAAATTCTCCAAAACCTTACTTGGATCATTGTTCATATTAATTGATATAGAATTTATATGATGGGATAAATTATTAGTGCCTTCATAATATTTATTTATATAATTGGTATGATCAATTGAAGTGGTTCCATTATATTTATCATTTTCGTTTTTATAAATATTGAAAATATCATTATCAATATCTTTAATGTTTTCAGAATTTTTACTATTTTTTATAATTTCTATCATTTTTGTATTAATTTGGCTATTTGAACTTGCAAATATTTGATCATTGTTTGATGGTATTACATAACTTTGTAAATTTATTATTTCATTATAATTTTTAATTATATTATCTTCACTATTAATTAACTTATTTTTATTTATAAGTGTGCAATTTTTTTTTTTACTATTATTATTTTCTACCCCTTTGTTATTTCCTTGTTTATCGGTATTATTTTTATTATTTTTTCTTACTTTTTTATTTGTATTGCTACTCATTTTTTCGACTTTTTTACAATCCGTATTATTATTATTTGTTACTTTATTATTTTTATTATCTTCATTTGAATATTCATCCGGTTCGTTTGTATTTTTTTCGTTTCGATTTTTTTCTTCATCTCCATCCCCACCATTTCCACCAATACCACTATTACTATTTCGTGGTTCTCCGTTTTGATTTCCATTGTTTTCTCCTCTATTCCCATTGTCACTTCGGTCTTTACTTTCCCCTCCATTAGCTCCTGTATCTCTACTGGCATCATCAGTGTCATAGGAACACCTTCGGAAATGTTTTCGTCCATCTTGAAGTATTTCATTGAATTGGAAAAAAGTACAAATATTGTTAAAGAATGGGGACCATTCATTTGGTATAAAATTTTTAAGAAAAACTTCTTTTTTATAGAAAACACTTCGAAGGAACAAACTGGGAATTGGGGCAGTAGTGAAGGAACTGATCTGAGTGTGTAAGGTATGGGCTATTCCTTTTTTTATAATATTCCAAATATAGTCACAATTTTGAAGAATAGTATAAATAGAACTAATAATTACATATAAAAAATCATTTAAGAAGGAAGAAAAGCTGGATAAGTGAGGATTGGCAAAGTTATCTGAATTGTATTGTTTCATTTTGTTAGTTAAATAGTTTGTGTGCTTTTTGGAATTTGAAAAAATATTTATGTTATCCTTTTTATTAAATGATAAGAAAGAAAAATCACAATATTTATTTATGTCATCATTTAAGGGATGTATTGTACATTTTAAAATATGAATAACTTCATGTGATTTCGAATTTTCAATTATATTTCCATATTCATCATATAAATATTTAATTTTTGGTGTTAATCTATTTTTAACTTTTTTTTCTCCAGTATTTTCTATAGTTTTTTTTCCATCAATTCGATCTGCATTTTTTTCAAAACTTCTCTGGACAATTTTATCAAAAAGTTTATCTCCTACGATTTTATCTCTAATTGCTTTATTTTTTATAATTAATTTTTCATCCTCTATCCTTATTTTTTCATCTCGTTTATGCCTAACAAATATTTCATTTATTTGTACATATTCTTTATGGTAAAAGGGTTCCAAATTTAATTTGCTAATATCAATTTGTACAATATAAACAGATCCATTGGATCCTCCAATTATTAATTGGTTATGTTTATCAGACCAACTTAAGTCAACAGCACATGTTTGTTCTTCCAATAAATTTTGAAGAATTAAAAAACATTGTGCATATTTATTTACTTTATTTTTTTTTTCTTTAGAAATATTTATGTTATTATTACTACCCATTTTCGCTTTTTCTAATCCAATTTTATCACGTTTTTTTTTTTCGTTTTTTTTATTTTTTAAAGTATAAGGCTTTTCGATTCTTTTTAAAAAAATTTTCCATAAAGATATTACACCATTATCACTACATTGACAATATAAACTATATAATTTTTTTTTTCTCATATCTACAAATATTTTTTGACCGATCTTAGCAACTCGCATACAGCTTCCATGTCCATCCATGTATATTTTTTTTTTATTTATATACTGATCATTTTGATTTTTTACTTTAAGTAAGATGCCACAATTTCTACCATTATTAGGTATGTGTGTAATACTTGCATATTTCCCAAAGTTATCAAAATAAATATGACGAATAGTTGGAGTATCAATATTTTTATATTTTTTATTCATATTTTCTTCATATACATATTCAAAATATTCTCTTCCCATTATTCCTTGTGAAGATGAAAAATCATTTTTTAAATTTCCAGATTCATAAGTTTGATTATTTTTATTTTCATTTATATCAAAACATCCTTTTTGTTGATGTATCATATCCATACTATTTTGATCAGAATAAATATTTACCTTTTTCCATATGCACATAATATTATCACTACTTTGAGCAAATATTAAATTATTTGTTGGATGAAAGGAAACCCCTTTTATATTTTCAGTAGTTCCTTTTACAAAAAGTTTATGCGATACATATGATTTTATTAAATTAAATATATAAACTATTCCGTTTGAAACCCCACACACAACATGTTCATTATCGCGTGACCATGATAAATCAAAAATTTCTCCATTCTCATGTATTTTTATGCATTTACTCATTTTCCATTCTTCTTTATTATTATTTGTTTGTGCAAATGGGTTATTACCTGATTTTGTGTAACTATTTTTTATATCTTCATTATGTTTTTTAATATTATTTTTATTTATGTCCAGTTCATAACAAACTAACGTACCCCCACTATCACAGCTAGCCAAAAATTTCCCATTATAACTCCATCGTATCGTATTAATATAAACTAAATTATGATCATTACTTACAAATAACAAATCAATTTTTAACTTATTTTTTGTATTTACATCATAATGTGGAATATTATATATTTTTATTTGGTGCAAGCTTGAAATAGCTAGTCTATTTAAGTCAGTATTAGGCTGAAAATCTAAACTGGTTATTTTCGCATTTTCTGAACTCAAGTTTAACTTTTCAATATACATTTTGGGAATAAGTAAAAAGGTTTTGAATTTTTTTTTTAGTAAATTTAATACTTAGCGAAACAACTAAGTAAATTATCAAAAAAAAAATATATAATACTGATTAAGTTCTGTTTATATTACATATCTTATGGTATGATCATGAGGAATAAAACATGTGTACACCCTGTTTAATATGTAAAGAATTTCATTCAATTCCCCATTTACATTATATTTTTTATTATACATACATATATCCATTAAGTGTCATATTGTACCCTTTGGATAAGCATCATTCTAAAAAATAAAGAAACAAACTTTTACAAGCTTGACATAAAAAAAATTGCATTAAATTTAAATTTCACCTAAATTGTTTTTTTAAAATAAATTAAAAATAAAGAAAAAGAAAAAGAAAAAAGAAAAGAAAAACAATTTATGTATACTTATTTATTTTTATCATATTGTACATTGTATAAATATATTCCGTATATTTTCACACATGATTAGGTAATAATAAATAAATATATAATTATTTATAATTTTTTACATATGTAAGCATGTGGAAGAAATTTATCAATGTTAGCATTAAGTTCATAATAATTCAAAATGAATTATTTGTCATATTAAATATATATAATTGACAATATATAGGATACAATATTTTTTAAAAAAAGAATTTAGTCTTTTTAAGTATCCTAAAATATTTTTTTTGCATGCTTGATATGTTTATATAAATTATTATCATTCCATTGTTAGGTAATTTTATTTATTATATTTTTTTCTTTTCTTTTATTATATAATACCATAGTATAATCCATAATTAGAAAAGAATATATACTCTGATTTGTTTTTTCATTTATTTTATATTTAATGAATAAACATATTTATTATATATCTCCTATTCAAATATGCTGAAAACGTATGTATATATATATTATGTATACCCCTATTGAGTTACATATTTGTAGCACTTGTTGGACATACCTAATTGGGTGTTATCCCATAATTTTCCTATGTATATAAAATGTTTAAACTATTTTAATATGAACAAAAATATCGAGTTTTACGAAAAATTGTGAAAACGCTATTATAGGGGCACTTAGCCAATTGGGAAGTGTGAGGATGGACAAATTGGAAAATTCCCAATTTGACAAATAAAAAACAAAAATAAATAAATGAATAAATAAATGAATAAATAAAAAATAAAAATTCACGAACATATCGTAAAAATTAACATTTCAATATGTTAAAAATGGGAGAAGACGAATTAAGTGTATGAACAGGTTTACATATCATAGCTAGCTAATTTTAAGAATTGGTTTTTATTTAAAAGCAATTGAATTAGGTTCTATAATGCATGCGAATATGTGTGTGTGCGTATCAACTCCGATTATATCTAATACATTGCGGTTGTATTACAATTCTTCGGGCAGCCTTCCATAAGTAGTATACTGCATTCCCTTATTTTGTTTGCATTTTATTATAATATAGGCTGTATATTCATTCTGTATTATCGGCCATGTCACATTTGTGCATCGACACAAAATATGGATGCAGCTAAAAAAAATGATTACTAGTAAAACAAATTCATGCTTCTTTCTTATCAGATCCATATTTATATGATATCTCGAGTATTCGTGTTATTTTTTTTTGAAAATTAGTGAGATGCTTTGATAGGTCCTTTTGATAATTATTTGGTTTTGACAAACTTGGAACAATGCTAGGTATTAATGACGGAAAAAAATAAAAATACTGAATTAAAATTGGTATTATTGAAATGATAAATTGATTAACATAAGGTTTTGAATGAAGTTCTAAGGAGTTAGTAAAATATGTGCATATTGTTTCTGTATATTTTGATGTATCTATTAATTTGTTGTTAGCATTAATAATAAGATAAAATATTACTATTTGAAAATAAAATATAGTTTTATCTAAAATATTATAAGGGTTTAATGTAAATGTTGTATTTTTAATATGAACATGTTCATAATAATTTATATTATCTTCTAAATTGAAATTTTCATTTGTTATAGCCATTACATTATTATTCAAATAGTAAAATATATTTGTAAAATTATGTTCATTTATATAAAAAGCTAAATAAAATGCAGATTTAGAATTAAACCCAGATTCGTACAACCCATTTAATGTCGTAACATTTAGTGTGTTAGCTATTATATTCATTTTTCTTAAAAAATATGTCAAATCTGAAAAAATTCGTTTTTTTTTCTTAAGTTCTAATGCTACTCCTGTATTTTCATTTTGTGAATTCGTTTGTTTTGAATCGAATGAAGAGCATTCCTTCGAATTTTTCAAATAATCATTTGTTATTTCTGGATCTATGTCAATAATAAATTGAGCCATCGATGTTTCTTGTAAAGATATAATATCTTCTACATTCAATGGCAAATAATCATCTTGAGATATTTTGGGAGGTATTAATGATAAATAGTTATTTAATTTTGTAAAAATAAAAAATATTAAATTATCCATAAAATTATATCTAATTAATATTTCACAAAATTTTTTTGAACATTTTAAAAAAAAATTTAACGGATTTTGAAATATAGATATGTAATATGAAGTTACTTGTTCATCAAATATGTTTTGAAGAATTTCAAATACATTTTTTTCTTTTATTTCTTTTTTTAAAAAAATTATATTAATAAAATTTGTAATTAATATACAATTTCTTAATAAGTTATTACTTGTGTGTAATATTTTCAAATGGTCTATCATTTTTTCAGTATCATTATTTGAAAAAAATATATTTATTACAGCTTTATTTATTTTTATGACTTGTTCATAAATTGTCATTCTGTTCAAACTAATTTTTGATATTATACCTTTTTTATTACAATTGTGTGTGTATTCATTTTTCAAATTATTTTTTATATTTTTATTCTCTTCATAAATATTATCCAATAAATTATCTGGTTTTTCATCAATTTCATAATTCATTTCAAAATATGTTTTTGAAACTTTTTTTCGTTCTTCTTCCAAATTTGCAAAAGGGCTGAACTGTTCAACTACAATTTCGGGTAACAAATTCTGAACGCATTCATAAAACTTTTGGAAAAAAAATGAACTTAACTTGCTATCCATTATAGAATAATTAAGAGATTCTTTCCAAGGTAAAATATGTAAAAAAATTAAATAATTAAGTTCTCTATATCTATAACTAACTGATGTATGCACATTTGAGATTGCATAAAGTAGTAGTGTATATAGATAGCACATGATTTGAGGATCGTTATTTTTAATAAATTTAAATAAAATTGATATGGTATAACTTGCATATATTTCGTCAAAATTGTTATCACTATTTTCATCAATATAATTTAAATTTTTCTTACTTTTCTGCAATTCTACATATTTATTATAATAGCCACTAAATAATGCCACATCCTCTATAAATACTAAGCTACCTGTTTGAATTCCAATTTCCTTGAGTTCCTGATTTGTTTGGTTTTCCATAGAGGAATACAAATAAGGGGGTAGTATTGAAAAGGCTGAAGAAGATAAATCTGTAAGATCGTCAAATATGTAATTTGAAATAGTATCGGAATGCTTGACATGGTTGTTGCACACTTTAAAATCAAAGAATACGAGAAAAAATTGACAAAATTTATAATTTAGAAATGAATATATACAGGTATTATTTTTTTGATTATATTTTTCAATAAATTTTATATAAACATCTATGAGGTTGAAAAAAAATGAAAAGATATAAAATTGCTTATTATAGTCTTCTATTTTTTTAATATCATTAGAGTAATAAATATGACAAGATATAATATAAATTAATTCGAAAATATAAAATATAATTCTTAAACACATATTATCAAAATATTCATTTATTCTCTTTTTAACATCATGTAATGGTTTTGATAAATATTTTAAAATTTCTTTCAAAATATATTTAGATATATTTAATGGGAGTTTATATGTGTATTTTGTTAAGGACGAAATTAATAAAAAAGTAATTGAGTCTATCAAATTTTTTTCGCTAATACTATAATCACAAATCTGTTGTCGTTTTTTAAAAACATTTTCAATATATTTTTCATTTACTAACATTTCAAAATATAAATTATTTTCATTGTCATTTTGTATGCTTCCATAAAAATTTTTTAAAAAATGTGTTTCTTCATTATTATTAAGATTTCCAAAAACTTGTGCCTTTTCACATTTTGAAAAAGCAACAATCAATTGAGGATTTACTTTTAAAATTCTTGAAATGGTTAAGAAATAAAGAGTATATTTTTTTTTTAGTTTTAAAAAATTTAATATATTAAAAAAATAATTGTTTTTTATATTATCCAATAATTTTATACTCCATATATCGTCTATGTTTATAATGTTCATATGAAGAAGTAATGAAATTAGCATAACATAATTATTTTTACTTTCTTTTGTGTTTAAAAATTTCAAACTTGAATAATTAACATCACTAAAATATGTGTAATTGTAAATGTGTTTTGTATTATCTTCCATTTCGTCATTCTCATTTTTGTTGTCAAAACAATTTACCCATGGATCTCCTTTCTTGTTTATCGTGTTGTAAAAAATAATATAAATATATTTTAATACACTATGAAAGGGTAAGAAATTTTCCCTTTTCATTTCCTCACATATTAACGAATTATTATTTTTAAGAACATTTTGAATGCAGTCAGAAAGGCTTTGACGAAAATTTAAGTTATTCTCTACACCTTCAGAAAAATTACTTGATATAACTTTGGTATTGTCATCTATATTATTATTTATTTCAGAATTTATAAGCTTTTCTAAATGTGTAAAAAAAATATAATTTTCATTTTTCATAACCGCAGATGATGACACATTTTTTAAAACAATACAAGTAGAATATTTTAACTTTGAATAATTATCCAAATTGCTATTATTAATATAATTCAAAATCATATAAATGTTTAATGAATCGACTTGATCTGTTTTTGCAATATTTTTAATTTGGTTTGAATTGAAATTAAATAAAGATTTATCATTTGAATTCAAATCATGAATAGATAAATATACAAAATAAGAAAATTCTGAAAAATCGTTGTATATTTCATCAGAAGGATCTGTTTTTTTTTGAAGAAATATGCATTCATTTTGCCAATTTCTTCCATATAATATAATCAATCTATTTTTTAAACATTCATAAATATATTTTACAAAGTTGGATATCAAATTTTTATCACATATGTTGAGAAAAAAATGTCTTAAGATTTTAAAACTTTGAATTACTTTTAGAATGTGTTTTTTTTTTCTTATATATTTTACAATCTTCCAATAAATCAATAAACTCTTCGAATTAATAATGTTATTTTTAATTTTTTTTAATTTTTTATAAATTATAAAATAAAAAAACAATATATCCTTATTTTTCATATATACATTATATATAGTATAAAGGATATATTTTAAAAAACATTCGTTTATATTTATATATGATATTTTCAGCATATCTACAACGATATTTGTAATATAGGAATTATATATAAGTGTGTGTGTTATATTAAAAAGAATATCAAACTCTCTATTTTCATTTATAACAATTAAATTATTGTGATTCCACCATATCTCTTCTATTTCGTCTGAACAGTTTGTATCATCATTTTTTGTGTGATTTTCATTATTACCGTCGTTGTATGTTTTTAAATTTTGATCATCCTTCAAAATGTCGTTTAATTTATTTGCTTGACCTTTTATAATCTCAATTAGTTGTTTTAGAAAGACTTTGGCTATATCTACGCTTTTTTCTTTATTTAATTCGTTTGCCCACACGTCATTTTCTTCGTAACCTTTTTTTGGGCATAATTCATATGTGAAAAAGTCACATATATATTTAAAATTAACAAATGACATATCATTATATGCGTTGCCATATTTTGTTTTATTTAGTATCCCTTTCCATATTTTTAATAAGTATTCATTCTTTCCTTTGTATAAATTATTATATCTATAAATACAAAAAAAAAAATTATCTAGCTTTTTCTCCTTTACATTTTTATGTAACTGCTTGAATTTTCTCCTTTCGATCAGCTCAACAACATCCATTTTGATTGACCATATTCATTTGACTCGCAAGGGTTTGGATTATATAGTATGTACCTTATTATTATTATTTTGGTTAGTTAGTTTATATTATTTGCTATTATATATTTTCCCTTTGTTCTCAAATATGTATTACCCATCATCTTTACACCCCAATGTTGTTTTCAGCTCTGTATGTTTCCCTTTTATTATACTTTATAATATTTTGTTTTATTTGTTAATATTTTTTTAATGTTTTTTCATAGCCAGCTAGCTATATCTTATTATTTTATCCCCTTGAAATGATGTTGATAATGTTCACTTTTCTTTTTTGTTTTTTAAAAAATAATCCTCCGCTTAAATGGAATTTATTCATAACACATTTTCCAAATATGCGTATTATAAATATATGCTAGTTGTATAAAAATTATAATAGTATCATTATTTGGTTTATTCATAAAAAATAACAAAATTTTTCTAATATTTTTATTTATAAAAAATAAGTAATTAATCAGGTGAACTCTTATAAAATTTCCTAATTAATTTAATATACGTGCATACTATATATATACATACATGCATATAAATAATAATATTTTTTTTGATAGTAATCTATGTAGATTTTTTTAATTCGCTTTTTTAGTCATATTGTGTTTTTCTCATTTCATTGTTTGTACTTCCATGTTTTGTTTTATTTTTTTCTTTATTTTATTAATTTAAAAAATATAAAATTGTATATATGTTTATATTTTTTCTACAATACTTCATATTAATAATATTGTTGTCATACTTATTGCATTTATATTTCTGCATTTTTTGATATCTTTGATCGTTTCCCCTTTTTATACGCATTAATATGTACATTTTATTTATGTTACCTCGGTAGGGAGCCAATACATTTCTTATTCATCCCATATATGCACACAGTTGTATATATATGTTAATTTTTATGTTTATGTAATACATGATAAGTTTCTAGAATTATATTCCCTTGATTGTGGTGGCGTTGTTTTCCTATACAAACAAAATAGTAACGAATTAGTGAACAGATTGAGAAAGTATAATGACAAAATAATACAACAAAACAATCAGAAATATATTTAAAAAATGTGTGTAGAAAAGTAAAAGAAAAAGTAAAAGAAAAAGTAAAAGAAATACCTCGATTTGCTTTCATTTGCTTTCAATATGCTTGCCAATAAACGAATTCAAAAAATATTATTATAACACATACACACACATTGGAAATACAATTATAAACGGAAATATGTAGATCACATATAATAAAAAAATGAACATAATTAGATTAAAATTAAAAGAAGTCCAACGTTCTAGTTATATAATAAAGTCACCATTTTACAGTTCTGTTGTTATAAATAATTTTGAAATAAAAACAAACGAAAAATTATTAATTAGTAATATTAATACAAGAAAGGATGATAAGTACTTACTTAAAAATTGCACAAATTTTATGAACAATTTTGAAACCTTTTCAATAATATGTTGTGCTTGTAATGACCCCAAAAATAAAGTCCAGGTAAAAAGGCAACTATAAAAAAGGAATGGAAAAAAAAACAAAAAGAAAATATACATACCAAATTTGAATGATATATTCAGTATATATATGTACATGCTTATGCATTTTTTTTTGAAAGCTAAAAAAATCATTATGGTTTGCAAGCGTGGGACTGGAGATGAAAGATTTCTTGGAACATTGTTATAAAGATAATGAAGAATTATTAAATGAAAAGAAAAAAATATTTGAAGAAGTTGCAAAGATAGAATGCCCTGTTATATTAAAGGACAAAAACACGTAATTTGAAAAAAGCATTCAAAAATGAAATATAAAAAATAGGAAAGCATATACAATGATATCATTATCCTTTATGCCTAAAATATGATTTATTATGTTTTTATTTTTTCATTTAGAGTTTTAATAGAAAGTGCAATAGCACCAAAAAAAGTAATAAACTCTGCAAAGAGGATGAGATATTTTTTCAATATTTCCGAAGTCCATGTAAGCAATCATTATTTGGCTGCACGAATAGCATTGAACAGTTGTCACTACAAATTGGTGTGCACTTAGTATTTTTGAAAATTTTGAAAATTTTGAAAAATTTGAAAATTTCCTCTTTACTTTTCCATAGACTTGCAGGAAATGCAACCAAAAAAATAAGTGTAAGCGTTTTCTTCAGGTTCGTAAAAAAGGAAAGAACAAAAAAGAAAATGAAAAGAAAATGAAATATATATTTGCCATTAATTTGCTTAATTTTTCTTTTACATACTGCAGAAATATGCAGGAGAGCCCGACTTCTCTGATTTTGCTCGGGTATTCATTGGATTTTATAATGTAAGAGACATTAATATGGATAGGAAATAATAAAAGCGAATACATTTTTCAATTTATATTTTTTATAAAAAATAAGCATACATTCTTTTCTGAATTTTTTCAGATTTGCAAAGCTTATATAAAAAGAAATGAAACAGAGCGAGAAGAATTAAGACATATAGTGGAAAAAGTACAGCATTTTCATTGCCTTCTATTTTATATGTATAGTTACATGATCAAGCACAAACATTTTAACTATAACAATGTAAGAATGGGAAGAAAAAAAAACAATTTTATAAAATACATAGGAATAGATAATACACACATAGTATATATTTTACATTCCGTTGTTCCTATATATATTACTTTACTTTTTTATTTAAAATTTGAATTAAGGTGGAAGAAGGAAACAAAAGTGTTGTATTGAACTATTTAAAGGAAAAGAGAAAAAATATGTTACTTATAAAAAATCAAAAAGCTCAGGAAAAAATATTAAATATACCAAAAGAATATTCAGAAGTTTTAATACCAACAGAAAAGGCAAAAATGAAAAAAAAACAGAAAACAATTTTTGAAAAAATACAAAAATTTAGGGTAATATAAAGAAGGAGAAACCAAAACAATGGGAATAACCAAATAATTTATTTTTACACATTTCTAATTATTGTCATTATTATGTTTATATTTTTTAGAGAAAATCTCGAATGTTAGAAGACGAGGAAAAGTTTATATGGGTTGAAGAAAAAGAAGATGAAGGTACTTGGCAATGGACGCATATGAATGTGTTTACTCAGAATTGCAATTTAAAATGGATATATATATATACCTATGAATGGACGTGTGCATGTTTGTTTTTACGCGCTATTAAGTAAAATTGGCACGAGTACATTTTCCCTATATATATTTTATACACTATTGCAGATATCCATGAAGAAAATAAGGGACCTGAAATTGACAAACTTTGTAGTACCAATTTGGATGAAGACTATAATATGATATATAATGATAATAAAGAAGAGACTAGTTTAAAAGAAATAAAAACTGAAAGCAGCCCAATGTTACGTTTTCAGTATATAGCAAAAAAGTCTGAACATACAACTTCAAATAATATATCAATATATAACCATTTATATAAAAAATATTCAGAGTAAGTATCATAAAAATATGTTTATATAAAATTCATTTCAGGATATTGTTTTTATTTTACTTTATTTAATCATACTAAAATTATATATTATCACCCCATATAGCCATAACAACTGTTTTTTTTTGAAAACGGTCATAAAAATTTAAAAAAAATAAATGCAAATAACTTATATATATTTCATACATTTTTAGTCTGTTGGAAAAAAGGGTGTACATTAATTTGGATGACCAAGGGATAGACGATGAAGTAGTGAAAGTAATTTTGACACACCATAATAATTTATATATGTTTATTAATGTGATATGTAAATTATAACAATTTGAGATCGGCTATTTACCAAGCAGTATATATATTTCACTCGTTTATTATTGCATATTCATATTTCCTGTTTGTTTTTTCCACTTTAGTCAGAAAACATTTTATTCGAAATTCCAGAAGAAGTTGGAGGATACACATTTATAAATTATATTGAGAATACGCCTAATAATTATATATTCCCAATAAACGAAAATGTAACAAAAAAATATATGACATAACTAAAGAGTTAATATATGGATATGTATGTCGAACTAATACAACTACACACTTGTTCTTCTACTTTATTTTTATAGCTATATAAAGGGGTACAGGTGTATAAAAGGGAAGAAATAAATATCGGAAGTTTTTGGAGAGGCATTGAAAATGAACAGTTAAATATAAAAAAAATTGATTTCTTTAACCCGTTTAATATAAAACATGTAGGAAATTAAAAAAGAATTGAACTTCATAAAAGATTATATATGCATGTAACAATCATTTTTCTTATTTTCTCTTTTTTGAAGAAACTGGATTTGATGAAAAAACCCAATGGAAGGAACACAAATAAGTTATCCTATAAAGAAGGGGATGAGGTAATAATATATCAACACATGCATGTGTATAATACATAGATACTCATTGATATATTTTATTTAACCCGTTATTTTTAATATGGTTATTCCCCTACTCTTACATATGCATATATTATTAATACCGCTTTATTTATTTTGTCGTTTTTAGGAAATTATGGATCTTACAAATGTTAAAAATTAAAAATATCAAGCTTTTTTCATACCCCATTTTTATAATTTCATAATTTTATTACATATCCAATTTCAACTTTTGATACAGGATATATCAAGTTTCGCAGAATATGTGCATACCAAACAAAATGATGATAAAAAGAAACAGAAGAAAAGAAGTATAAAAGGATTTGAAACTACCTATCAAACACAAAACATTGAAGAAGATAATGATGATGAAGATAAACGATTTGAATATTTCAAGGTACTATTATTTTTATACACAAAAATATAAATAACACAGTTAAAATGGAAAATAATAAACTAAATATATTATATATACACATAATTTATACCATTTCCTTTTTCAGAAAATGAGAAGTGGCTATTCCAATATGGATCAACATCAAGAGCTTGTGGAGGAAATAAATACAACATTCAACAGTGACTATAACGGTATAAAAAAATATACACATGCATATGCATTTTTTTTAATTGGCACACAGATGAACGTAGTGAAAATTCTTAAAATAAAAATGCATAATAAAAAATACCATATTTATGCTGCACCTTTTTTAACTTAGATGACAATGGTAATGATCGGAACTACACACATACGTATAATTTGATAAGAAAAATAAATGAAGATAAATCAGGTAACTACAAAAATAAAAAGTCAAGCATATTGCCACAGCCAAACAAGTACTATAATATGTCACTTCATTATATTATTACTACATTATGAAATATTATTTTTTTTTTTTCAAGACTCCAATGTTGTTACTTTATATGATATCGAAAAGGAGAAGAAGAGTCTTATAGAGGATGGAAAAAAAGAATTAAAGGTTAACCAAATGTTCAGTCGTTTGCTTATTCCAAAATTATGCTATTTTTACAATTTTTAACAATCTATATAACTTTTTTTTATTAATGCAGCATAACTCATTTTACATATGCAAAAATATAAAATTCCCGGAGCTAATAAACAAAGATAATGATGTTCCGAAATCCAAAAGTGGGAAAGATAAGGATTTTCAGAAATACCTTGCTCCCAAATCAGTTGTAAATATAAACCCAATATCGTACACCAATTTGTGCACATACATTATAGATAGTTTCCTCGTTGGAAATAAAATTATTTTATTTCATTATATTTCATTGCCCTTCTTTAATTTTTGCAGAAAAAAAACGGAAAAATTTCAGAGCTACCCGAAGAAGTTATAAAGGCCAATTCAACCTCAACAAAAGGGTAACAAAAAATATGACTAGACAAATATGATATTCATTTATTTCATATTTTTAAAATATATTTATAAATTTTATTTTTGATATAGATTTAAAAGTCTGGAAATTTTTTTAAAAAAAGAAAACAAAAAATATATTCAAAAAAATAAAAATGAGCATGAAGAAAAAATTTAAGATTTTATACATATTATTTTGTTTAATACAATTATAAAAATGGTTAAAAATTGCGTATTATATATATACGCTTTATACGGTTTGTGTGCATATAATGCATATGCCATTTTCTTTTCATACTTTTATATTTAATTAAAAATAAAACATACACACGTATATATATACATACGTGTATTTATTAATATGTTAAATTTTTTTATAATTAAATAAACTTTTAAAAAAATTTTGTATATTTTAATTCCGCATTTGTTATTTTAAAACATTAATAAAAGAGAAAAAACAATATATATCCAATCATGTTGATAATTTTAAAAATGGCTAGCAGATACCTCCTCTTTTGTTTCAAATAAAAAAAAATATAATTCATGATAATTTAATCATAAGATAGTAAATTGACATTCCTTTTTTTTCATGTATATCATTTTTAAAGTTCAATTCGTTTGGTTCTGTATAATATTAGCTAGTTGTGTTTGTGTCTCAATATCTGCATAACTACAATTATATACAATTTCTCCTTTAGAAACAACATATATAAAATCACAAGATGATAAAGTTCTTGTATCGTGAGAAATTATTAAAGTCGTGATATTTTTAAAATAATTATCAATTATATAATTAAATGGTTTTAGATCTTTTGTAAAGAAGTTATTAAATTCGCTATTATTTTTATTAAAGTTCACAACAGGTATTTCATCAACTAATAATAACTTATAATTATTTCTGTTTAAATATATTCGTACGAGAGATAAATATCGTATTGAATCATCGGACATTAATATATAATTTTCATTATTTCGCATTTTTGTATGTTTTGATTTATCATACTCATTATTTTTTTTCTTTTTTGTTTTGCATATATATTTATATAAATCTGTGCATGTAAGATTTATTCCAATTATTTCAAATGCATCAATAATTTCTTTATCAGAAAAGTTTTTATAAGGATCTATATAAGTTCTTATATTCCAATGTGAAAAAACAAAAGATGATTGAGGTAAGATACCAATTATTTTTTTTCTTTCTTCCAAGGGTATACTTCTTATATCTCTTCCATCAATTTTAATTTCTCCTTTGGTTGTAGATATTAATCCTAATATTGCCATAACTATTGTACTTTTTCCTGCTCCTGATTTTCCAATAATTCCAATATTTTGACTTTTTAAAGCATAAAAATTTATATTCCTTAAACAAGATTTTTCATTTGCATAATAGTATAAATTTTTTAATTTATCTATATATATTTTTTTTTTATAACTAACATAAACATTTTTAAATTCAAGTCCATATTTTGATTGTGTAAGTTGGCTTGGAACTATTGGCATATCCTGTTTATCATTATCATGCTCATATTCGTGATTTTCAATTGAAGTAAAATTTGGATCACTATTCATATATTTTATTTTTGACAATTCTTCTAATCGTTGAATACTACACATCTCTTTTTCTACATGTGTATAATCATATAAAAATGATTTTATTATATATCCTAAACTACAAGAAAAGGTTATACAATATCCAATAACTTCACTATAGCTTATATAATTATCTACATCAATATCAATGCCTTCCGATGTATTTTTTAATATTGTAAAAAAATGCGGGTATAAAATATAAAAGGATGTTAAACATAGGCCTACTAATTGTATATACAAAGATGCCCATACTGTTATACCCCATTTAAATAAAGTAAAATTTCGAAGTGCATAAACACTGTTTTCAAACTTCTTTAAAACAGGATTATTTTTTTTATATAAATTTATAATATCCTTTCCATGTATAGTATTACTAAATATGGCGCAAATAGGGGAATAGGAACATAAGTATCCTCTCTGTGCTTCTTTACATGCTACTGAATATTTTTTGAATATTCCATAATAAACTATTAATATAATAAATGGTAACATAATATATGTATTTTTAAACATAAATATTAATAAAATAACAGTTGATACAAACTTGGAAATTGTAAAAAATGATTTATAACATCGTTTAATTATTCCATTATCTAATGTATGAATATCTATTATAAATCTATTAATTATATTCCCTATATTATGACTATAAAAAGCATGAATAGGGGCATATAACATATTTTTGAAAACTTCTGTATGCATTTTCTTTGCTGATATCATTATTCCATGTGCAATTATCATATATGACAAAAAAGTAGTTACTAAAGATAATGATGGTAACAAAATAAAATATTTTAAATAAACTAATTTTGTTTGTATTACTTCATCATAAGATTTACCTTTCGTTTTTAATAATGCGCTAACTAAAAATAATAACATATTTTTTACTTCATCTAAAAATATTGAGATTATGATAAATATAATAATAAATACTATAATTGTATTACCAATATTTCTAAAATACCATCGAAATGTTTCCAATTTTATATTTCCCTTCCTAGCTACATCTTTATTACTATCATTAGCATTATCTCGAATATAATTATTATAATATGTATAATGTTCTTTTAAATTTTTTTTTAACATTATATTCATTTCTTCAAATTCATCGATATGTGTTTTTTTACTTTTTAAACATTTTGTTTCATTATTCCCTTTTGTATCTATAATAAAATTTCCAATATATTTCCTAATTTGTTCTTTCTTAATCTTTTTCATTTCTTCTGTACTAATGTTATGAATTTGATCCTTTGGAATGGATTCAGTTACAATTTTATTAAAATGGTCGTTCATTAGCATAGTGAATTTTTTATTCTTGGGAGGCGCCTCATTAGTAACTTCTGATTTAAGATGATGTAAAAGTTTTAATTCCTTCAACAAAATTATTTTATTATATATTATATTATTTTTATTGATATATGAATTATCTTTTTTGTAAAGAACAGTAACACTAGAAGGATTTTCAATACTATCGCTATTTCTAATTTCAACCTCTGTTTGTGGAATATCTTGTTGACACAATTCTAATGACATTGACATATAAAATACTTGATCATTCATTTTATAGTTATTCATTGATATTCCTGTTTTTTTAAAAAATGCAAGCATTTTTTCTCGTTTTTCACTTTCTGTTTCGTTTTTAACAAGCATATCAGAAGTTTTTATTTGAATTTTTTTTTTATTTATATATTCGTTTATATTCCCTTGAAAATCTAATGTTCCATTTTCCAATTTATATATATCCACATTATACTGAAGATTTTCTATAATATCTTTCATTATAAAACTGTTAAGTGAATTTTCATTTATTGTTATAACAATTCCACAATGGTTTTTAATATTTTTCAACTTTTCTTTATCACAAAATAAATTATAAAATATATTTCTTGAAACAAATGGATCTATCGAAGTGAATATATCATCTAATAAATATAAATATGACATATCGTTTTTCTCTAAACACTCTTTTAAATAGTTATTATTCATCAAAGATTGTAAATCTGAATATGAAAATTTACCATCATCAGTAAACGTGTTGGTACCTATATTATCGCTTTGTTTATTTTTAGTATTTCCTCTACCATGTTCAAATTCATCACTATATATATTAGGGTTTATGGAATTTTTAAATTGATTATCGTTATTTAATGTGAAATTTTTAATAGATTTTGAAACTTTGATCGATTTCATATTAGAAATATTTTTATCATAATAATTTGTTGAAAATTTATTTAAAACAAAATTACTTTCACGTGTACTATTAACTGTGCTTTCTTCGGCATTTGCCATTTCTATATATTCATCACATAATTGTTTCATATTTATGTAATGATAATATAGAGATCTTGCTAACGATATTCTTGATTTTTGCCCTTTACTTAAACTATGTTCATCATTTATACACCGCATATCCATATTTTTAAAAGAATATATATCATTTATTAGTTCACTTTGTGAAATAGCTAAATAATAAATATATGGATCGAATTTACTTTCGAATGTTACCATTGATCTGATTGTTCCATCAGATAGCCAATTAATTTGAGGTGTATATAAAACTGGCATATCATATATAAAATTTTTAATATAATAATTTCCATTTACCAATTTAAACTTTCCAAGAATGGAATTAAAAAATAGTGATTTACCCGATCCAATATCACCTACTATTATTGCTATAGTATTATTTTTTAAAGTAAAATTTATATTTTTTAATTTTATATTTTTGAATTGATTATCATTTTTTTCAATTCTCAGTGGCTTATAATTACAGTTTTCAAATTTTATAATTGTTTTTTTATCTATTCCATATTTTTCACCAGGGACATTTTTTGACTTAATATGCTCATTGGTTTCGTTCATTTTGCTATCTTTGTTTGAAATATTTATTGCTAACGTTTTGTTATTAATATGGTCGTCGTCATTATTTTCATTTTTATTATTTAATAAAGCTTTTTCAGAATTAATCGAATAATGTGCCAATTCAACATTCGTGGTATTGCTACCTTGATCACAACTATCACTATAATAATTATCATTTGAAAGCATGTTTAAAATATTAGTATAAATTGTATTTTTTTTTGGGGAATATATTTTCTCTGATTTACCTTGCATGTTCATATAATTATTGGGTTTCTTGTTAGAAATATAGCTATTATTATTATATTTTTTTTTTAAATAGCTATTTTTTTTTTCATTTTTAATTTTCGAATAAAAAAGCTTACTGGATATATTGTCATGAAAATAATGGTTAATATATCTATTTACACGTGCATTACTGATAGGGCCTTCTAATAAATTATTAAATATAGTTGGAAAACTTACAACTCCGTTAATTAAAGATTTATAAACAAAAAGGGGTGTAATTACTGAATTAACATCAATTTGATCATTATTATTTAGCTTGCTCCTAATGTATATAAAAAATATAACTATTTCTACACAATGAACTGAAATGGCGTTAATATAATTACTTATAGAGCTCAAAAAAATTCTGTATTTACAATATTTCAATTCTTTTTCTCGAAATTTATTTACATAATCAAATGCTATCGATTCCCAATTAAACATTTTCATTAACTTATATTCTTTTAAAACATGATTCATGTTATCTATTCTTTTATCTTGATATTTTAAATATGTTTTTTTAAGCATACTTGATATTAGTTCACATAAAAATATAATTCCATATAGTAATAATACTAAACATATGCCAATTACAATAGAATTTTTTCCCATTTTATGATAAAACATATAAAATGATATTGCCAATTTAATAAGCATTCCATTAGCCAAGACTGAAGAAGATATAAAATATATTAAAGATGGTGTATCGATAAACATAATATTATATATGTTTATATCACCATCACCATTTTTATTTTCATTCTCATTATCTTCTAATGTATTCTTTAATTTTTTTTTTTTTGAAAAATCGGTATGATTATTTGTACTGATAGTGGTATTAGCATTACTTTGATTTGTTTTATTCTTATATTCTGCACTTTCATGTTCATCCTCAACTTTTATAACGCAATTGTTGGATGCATCACGTGTATTATTTTTATAACCATCTGTATTTTTTCTGTCAAGGAGCATAGGTGAATTTATATTTGCACAGGTACTATTTTCACTATTGTTGTTAATCGATTCAAGTAAATTGTTATTATCAGCATATGGACTTAATATACAGTGATTAAACATTCCCAAATTTATTTTATACAAAAAATGCATAACTGTTACTTCCATATCGATTATTAGTTTGCTATGCAAATAGCTGACAACTGAATCCAAAAATAAATTAAAAGATAATACTATTATAAGAGCAAAAGCCGATAATAGCTTTGCAGTTTTTAATTGGAATATTGGAGAAAAAACATGGTGCCCTTTTATGATTGCTATATATTTTTCTATACAAATAGCAACAAATACTAAAAATAATGCGTGAAATATATAAAGGAGTGATATCACAATCACTGGTTGTTTGAATGTATAGGCTAATGCCTTAATAAGTCCTCTGTTATATTCATAAAAATAATCATCATCTTCAATACCATTATTGTTTTTTTTATTTCTATTACTTTTTTTAAAAATAAAAATATAACCCAAAATTTTTGAAAAAAATCGACTTAAAAACGATTTTTTTTTTTTGAAAACTTTTAAATTTTTCATCAAATAATATTCATAATATCCTATAATTGGTTTTCTTCCAATATTTGGCAAAACAAATTCTTCATTTTTTTTTATACTATTTATTAATTTAGTTATCCAATGAAATGTAATAAAATTAATAAGTGACATATTATTCTTAGGTACTTCCTTTCCTCCGTCATTATTCTTATCGATATTTGTTTTCATCATTTTTCGGTTTATCTAGTTTATAACCATAAATATAATATGCCTATATACCTATGTATACGCACAAAAGTATATGTGTTGTATTATCTGACGTTTTTTTGTATTTGCGTATTTTTATGTGTATACGTTCCATGAATTACAAAATTTCCCAATCGAATTTTCTTTCAGGATTTCGTAAAACTGGAAACAATAATATACTAACTTTAAAATGTAAACATATTTTTCAATATATATATGTAAGAGATATTGATCTTAAAAATAGTGCTTAAATTAATAAGCAAAAAAAGATCACAAAATGATATATAAATATAGATATGTGTAAGAATATGTATGAACTAATATAATGAATAATACATTTTTTGAAAAAAACAAAATTATTTACAAATTAAAAGCTTATTTAATACAAAATGTGTGTGTAAAACATTATTTGAAATATATATAAATTTAAAAAGTATTAAAACAAGTTAAAAATATTTATCATTAATATGCAGAAACATACAAGTATTTTTAATGTTTATAACATTGTCAAATTGCTCATATACATAGAATGCAACAGCTACAACGTTACATTGTGTGTTATGCTTAAATTTTTAAATATGATGCATGTTTTAATAATACATTTTTAATTATTATAATATACATTTGCCAAACACTAGACACTATCGAACTAATACTACAGACATGTTCATATATTAACAAATATGTATATAATACTTCATGGTTAAGTTAAACATACATATATATTTCATTTAAAAAAATATGTGCAAATAATTTTGTTTACACATGTGTGAATACTTATATATTAGTTATACTTTCAATAAAACAAATAATATTTATCTTTTGGCAAAATCATAAAAATGAATAGACATAAAAATAATAAATAAAATTTGTGCAATATCATACATACAATTATTTATTTAACTGGATAAGGAATATATCATATTAATACATCAAAGAAAAAAGAAAAATTATTTATGTATTATTACGTTTTATATATGTATTTTCAATAATTTGTTCCCTTTTTCTTTCTCTTTATAATAAAGCAAAATTTCACAAAAATTAACTAATCACATATATATATAAATCATAAAATATGAAATCGAAATTATTCCTCGATTAAACGAAAAAGGGATGCATCCCATTTTCTTTCATCGTCTTTTATTTTTGTAGAGTGGCAAAGCATTATATTTAATATTTGATAATATATAATGCTTAATTTCACAAATATAATACTAGATTTCTTTGAAAAAAAAATAATATGAAAAAATTATTAAATATGAATATGATATGAAAAATATAAAATAATTGCATGCAGTACTACAAAATAGTATACTAATTTTAGTGTACATAAATATATAAATAATAAATTAATTAGTTTTTTCTCGTGCAAATTTATTAATATATGGAAATATCAATTTTTTCCATTTGCACATATATTTTAATTTGTATTTTTTAATTCACATTGCCAATTTTATAATTTTCCAATCTGTTAATGTCTAAATTTCCTTTACATTTTAATATACTCGATATTTCTTTCATATTAATAATTTTTTTTAATTTATATAAAATAGATAAATTAATAAATACTATCAAATAAATATGTCCATCAAGTATAATATATATATAGATATGCAATCAAATAAAGAATACATAAATTATATGATATTTAATTGTACATAGTTCTCAACATGCTTAAGATAGTGCATATATAATGTTTATTCGCCATATAAATGAAAACTATATTAAAAAAAAAAAATTCTAATTATGGAATAGTATAATATATATAAAACTAAATAAAATAAAATAATAAATATATTTATTAAAAAGTATAAAAATAAATGGAAAATAAAATATAATAATTTTTTTCGAATTTTGAAAAATCAGGTTATATATATAATAAATTAGTATCACGTACGAATACTCTCAAAATATATACAGCACCTTATACAAACAATCCCCAATAAAATAAGTATATTTGGGCACGCTAGTATATTTTTATTGTTTCTTTATATAATTTTTTTTTAATGGTTTATTAGAATAATATATAAAATTCAAGTGGATAATTTTTTTAAGCATGTAACTATTAAAGCATAAAAAAAAATGAAAAAGTAATGCCAAAAAAAAAAATAAAAGACTTATAAATATAATAAAAAGCGAATAAAGTGCAATATAAATAATAATATTATAAAGAGAACAAAAAATATATTATGCAACGGAGTACATAAAAAATTAATTTGCTAATATATTCTTTTATGTGAAAAAATAAAATAAATTTACAATTTTTATGCAAGTGTTTATTTTTTTTTTTCAACTTAGCATAATATTTATATTTCAAAACGTTCTACAACGGATATATCAATATGCATGTGCATTTTATATTTCAATTTATCTATTATATTACAATATTTTTTAATTCGTTGTTCTGTTTAACATGTGTGATATGCTGTAGGTAATTCAAAAGCAATGATATGCATATTCCTTTTTTTTTATGGGTAAAATTATTATATATTTTATAAAAATAATGAATATAATTATTATTGCATGAGCAATATGCACATTTTTCAGTGATAAAAGAATATGTTTTTTCCTGATAGGGGTGTATATTTACAAGTTACAATCTTTTTGATCTTTCAAAGGAGGGGTGCCCATATTTATATTTCTATATCTCATTAATATATGCATTTATTTTTAATCAACCATATGAATATGTTTATACGTTTTTTATAAAATTTAAAAAATGCTCGATTAAAATGGATAGAATGCATATAATCAGTTCATACTATGGACTATAAAACATATTAAATTTACAAAAATATATTTTCTTTTTCATCTCCTATTCGTCTATTATTATTTTTAATATGACTGTATATGAACAATGGTTACCACCCCCATACCTTATTAAACATGTTGTCACACACAAATTATTCATAATTAAATATTATATAAACTAGTGTTTTTACAAGGCAATTATATAAAATTTTATATTTCATATATGCATATTATTTGGCAATACTTAAAAGGCTTTTTTATAATTTTGCTCGGTTTACTTTCTTCATTATGCCTATATGTGTGCAATTACGCTATAAGAAGAAAATACGTTTATACAAAAGATGGCATATAGTAAAGGTTGTTCCTTGTTTGGTAACATACATGTCTATTCAATTTGTGTGTTAAGTTTAAAATGGAATAAAATGAAAAGCAGTGTAATGAAAAACAGTTTAAAAATGAGAAGATAAAAAAATTTCTTATATATTCTTTTTATTTTAAGCCCATATCCATTCCAATATATTATGACTAACTATTTGCTCTCATATATACATGTAATTTATACTAATAGCAGAAATTTACTTGCACACAGTATTTATATAGATCTATTATTTTAATTTTTTTAATAAAAAAAATTATGGATATATAATATGTCCTTGTTTTATCAATTTATTTATTATCATTATTTTATATCACTATTTATTGCCACAATTTTTGTGCTTTACAAAAAAATATTGTCTTGGAAAATGTAGGGGAATAACACGAAGTTATGAAAATAATATGCAAATATTGCACAAAAATTATAATACTTTATTTTTATACTACACACAATTTTTTCCTTTATTTCTTTATAGTATAGTGTAAAAACATTATAATACGCAAAAATATTTACGTTAATTTATGAATATAATATATATTTGATTAGTTACTGTATTTTTACATTTACATATACACATATGGAAATGCATTCCCCCCCTTCAGCGTATTTAGCAATGGCATGTATAGTGTAAAAAAAATTAAAGAGAATAATTTATAAAATAATAATTATATTTTTCATTTTTTTTTTACATTAAATACGGTAATTGCTATTACATCGCTGTTTTGTTATAGCATATATTTTTCTTTTTCATTATTTATTAATTTTATTAACGTTTTTTTACGTTGACTAATTTATTTGCATTTATTTTATTTTCTATTTCGTGCATATTTTATTGTGTTTTCTTTTTTTGTTTTCTTTTTTGTTTTATTTTGTCTTTATTCGATTTTACTATTCTTTGCTTTTCCAGCAAATGTGTGAATATTTCAGAGGGCGATTTTGTTTTCGGCCAACTTTTGTGTCGACTAAAATTTGTATTACTTTGTGTAAATTTTGAAAAATATTCATTTACTTATATGCGAACATATGCATACAGTATACTCTTCCTATTTTTACCAACACAATCGCGTACAGTATTTGCATAAGTATATTATTTTCTCCGCTTGCATTATTCGTTTATTTAATTCGCTATCTTGTCCTTTTATTTTTTCACAATTTTAAACTTACACACAATTCACTACACAAAACGGAAAAAAGAATGAAACTCCCAAGACATGTTTTATTTATATTCCTACTCTTTATTCAATTTACATTATGTTTTAGTAAAATAACTGGCGATAATAATAATGCACCTAACGGTGTATTAAAATCGATGGGCAATTCATTAAGCTCTATCTTACATAATAATATAAAAAATATTAAAGACAGTTTTTTAAAAAATACTACCAATGTAACTAAACATATAACAGATTTCAATGATGATATATCAAAAAATATAAATTCAATTTTTAAAAAAAGCCCAGCAGAGGAATTACATGCAATTGATAAATATAGTAAAGACCAGTTCAATAAGTTAAAAGAAAATCCTGAAAATAAATTATTTTTTTCAAAACTGTTTAACTTCAATTCGAAATCTGAGAACAACACTAACAAAGCAACTGAAATATCTCAAGAAAATACAAATGAAGAAAAAAAAGGATTTTGGAATTTTATACAAAATATTAACAAAAGTAATGACAATATTAAAGACAAATTAGAAAAGGAAAAAAACGAAAACAAGAATGAAAACGAGAATGAAAGTAAATGGTTCAAATTTTTATTCCCTTCCAATGTAAGCAAAAATAAGGAAACGGAAAAAGTCGAAAACAACAACAACAACAACAATGCTAATACTGTGACTAATAAAGAGAAGGATAACGAAAATGGATCATACTTTTTTTTCCGAAAAAAAAACGATAACAAAGAAACCGAATCGAAAGAAGTTGCAACCAAAACAAATAATAATGCAAAAAAGAAATGGGCAATTTTCGATGCATTTTTTCATACTGAAAATGTAAATGAAGACAAAGTAGAAAAGGAGGAAAAGGAAGAGAGGGAAGACCATGATATTGAAGTAAATGAAAATGCGAAAAAAGAAAAAAAATTCAGCTTTTTCCCCTTCTGGAAGTCTAAAAGTGATGAAAACTGCGAAAAAAACTGCGAAAAAAATAGTAGCATCCCAAACAAAGTTGATAACAATCAAAATACAAACTTGGATTTAAAAAACAAAGATGATAATAAAAATTTGATGAACTTAGTAAGACACTATTATGAAGATACTGAAAATTTAAGTGACGAAAATTTATTGTCTCTTTTAAATACAGAACATAAAGCCGATGCACAAGTAAACAATTATCCATTGGCTGAATTTAAAATATGTTTAAATAATTGCCATAAAAGTTTAGAAAAAAATATTGATGAAAATGACGATAAGAAAATTATAAAAAATTTATCTCATAGTGATTATAAATCATTAGAGAAATGCATTTCACAATGTAAAAATGTGAATCTTGATAATATAGGTTTTAAAAATGGTGAAGTATTAAATGTTAAAGAAAATAATAAAATTTTTGAAAATTTAAAAAATGATAATACAAATTTAAACACTGATATAGCACCCGCTTTTTCTGATTTTGTTGCACTTGAAAAATATAGTGATAATAATGAAAAAGAAGAAAATATAAATATGAAAAACATTTCAACAGAATTAAAAAATAATAATTTTTTAAATATGGAATTTGTAAAAGATATTGATAATGGCAAAAACCAAAATGAGATTGACAATGCGAATGCAAAAAATTTGTCTACAACTCTATATAATACAAATATACAAAATAATGCTATAAATAATTTACAAGAAAAAACTCTCGATGTTTTAAATAGGTTAGCAAATAAAAATGATGGAACTGAATTAAATAATATGAAAGAAAATACACAATTTGATGAAAATGGTGAAATAAAAACTCAATCTAATATAAATGAAAATAATGAAAACGATAAAAAGCATGGATATATATCTACAAGCTTTTTCCTATTTATGGTTTTAGTAACCTTTTTTATATATCTATCTGCTTTTACTAATATAATTAATCAGTTTTATGTGGCATTTAAAGAAAAAGTTATATTATATATTAAACAAAAATATAAAAATCAATTAGATCAAATTAATAGAGAGTCTTCTCAACCATTTATACCAAAACCATTTAATCAAAATTATAGTGAATCAGCTTCTTATGATAGTATATATAATCCACTTCAAAATGCATATGAAATTTCATAATTAATTTTATATATAATAATATATAAATAAATTGAAATCATCATACAATTTTTTTTTTTTCGAATTTTTTGAGACTAATAAAATGTATGTAAATACATGCACATAATCATCTTTTGCTATGCTTTTTTTGCCTTTTTTTTCAGTATAATTTTTTAAATATTAAAAAAAAAATACAAATCCCAAAATTTTGGTTGCACACATATATACTATGAAAATAAGGAGGTAGACATATGGAATTATTTATGTTGTATTTTTTTTTTTTAAGTAATTTTTTACAAATACAATGACATTATGGCTATTCCCCTTTTTTAAATTCGATTAAATAAATGCATGCCAAATATGTTTTCATTTTTTACATAAAAATATATAGTATATACAATCAAGTCATAACATAATAAAAAAATAAACTACAAAAAACACGTTGTTTATGTCGTGCATGCTATTCGTTCGTAAATTATTTAAAACTGCTCATATAGTCGTTATTTGTTGTTTATTTATTTTTTTTTTCATGTTTATATAACTATATTATAATAAACTTTAATTTTTTTTATTTCATTCCACTTTTAATTATTACCATTTGAATAATGCAAAATGGATATAAAAAAGGTATTGCCTTTCGCGGTGTTTTCTTAATAATAATATATGCATGTGCTGATGTCGCTTAAAAAATATTTTTATCTCTCGAACTGCTTACCACCGTGGGAGTAATAACGGTATTCCATTGCACTTTCGAAAAAGGGGTGCTTACTTTATTTATTTAATAAGTACATATTTTATTCATAAATATAACATCAACATATTCTATATATTTTTCCGGTTTCTTTTATAAAATATATTTTTTTAACATATATACTTGGTATTAAAACATACTATAAATTTATAAAATATTTTTATTTTATAAAAATCGAGGAATTTACAATTTTTACAATCAATTTCGATTTATAAAATTTTTTAATTTTTTAAAATTTTTTCAAAATGCCTTGCTGTGAATTAATAACAAACATTTCTATCCCTGACGACAAAGCTCAAGCTGCATTATCCGAAATAGAAGATGGTAAGAAACATAAGTCAAATAATTAGTGTAACATGGGTGTGAAAAAAAAAACAGTTGTTGATTGTATAAAGTAGTAGTTCCTTTCTATCTGATGATACTATATATTTACTTTTTGTATTATTTATAAATACACACATTTTATATATATCATTTTTTATTTTTATTTTAGCGATATCTAATGTTTTAGGAAAACCAACTGCATATATTATGAGCAACTATGATTATCAAAAGAACCTTCGATTTGCTGGAAGCAATGAAGGATATTGCTTTGTTAGATTAACTAGCCTTGGTGGAATAAACAGATCAAATAATTCTTCATTGGCAGATAAAATTACAAAACATCTTGCTAATCATTTAGGTGTCAAACCAAGAAGAGTTTACATAGAATTCAGAGACTGTTCAGCTCAAAACTTTGCCTTTAGTGGTTCACTATTTGGCTAACCGTCCAATATTTTATACATCCCTGGCAGTATGACCATTTGTCTGTATGCCATTTATTTAGCTAGCAAATGTGGTCATACTTATACATTTTTATTTTTTACACACCGTATAGCTTACTAAAAAATATGTAAAGATAAGCTTTTGCTCCAATATTTATTTATTATATATCTAATTTTATTCTTCGAATAATAGTACGCTTATTATATATTATTGTATAAATAGAACGTTCAAAGAGATATACAATTATGTAAATTATTTTTCTTACGCCCTTAACATTTATATAAATTATAAACATCTTTAAACATATAAATTTCGCATACGTTTAAAAAATGTGTGAATATGCCTACTAGTACATTCATAAGGCCATAATAAGATATACCATTCTTGTGACAAAAATGGATGCATATAAAATTTAAAAAAAAAAAAAAAATATAATTTTGTATAGCATAATTATTAGTGCCATAAATAAAAGGGGGAACGAAATATTGTGAAAACTATTTTTATATGTTTTATGTAACATATAGACATTTATGTACGACTATGACCCTATTTGATATTAACACACCCTTTTTTATAAATAAATATGTAAATATTTTATAAACCATTTAATAAAAAATCAGTTTATTTTTATTTATTTTTGTGTGTAATAATATTTTTTTTTTTTATTAAGTACAACCTTGTCAAAAAAATTGTTTATATAAATATTTATGAATAAAAAGTAGGGGGAGAAAATATGCTATGTCCTGCTATATAGTACATATAAGGAAAATATAAATAAATATAAAACATTTTGATAAATATTAAAAATATAGAAACATTATATATGTACAAAATTGTTAATATATTATACTATTAAATATATATAAAAAAAAAAGGTAATGAAATATTCAAAAAACAATTAGGCTAAACACATAACATATATACTTGTAGAAAAGTATAAATATTTTTTTCTCCTTTGATAAATATAAATTGTATTTATTTATTATTTGATTTATTTTTTCTTAATTTTATTAATTAAAAAACTATATATTACATGTTTCTATATATGCATAAGTACATGTACTGTACCAAATATGTACAAACATAAATATGCTATATTTACATTTCTATATATCTAAATTTACATGTATAAAATATATTAATATATAATTTGCTTATATTTTTTTTTCTCTATATGTTTATTTATCATGTTGTGTATTTTCTTCGATTTTCATAAACAAACAACGAAAAGTTTTTATGGAAAAGTATATAAATATATGTAAATTTTAACTCTCATAAAAAATTATTTTTTTATTTTATTCCATAAATACGACGTACATAGAAGATAAAAAATTATAATAAAATATTGTAGAAAATTCACAAGCCTAGCTTAAGTTATATATTTCAAATTTACTGCATAATTGATTAGTACTCTGCCGGTAAAGGTAAGCTACTCCAAAATACGGGGGAAATAAAAGAAAAAAAAACAGCGAGAAAAAAACGAACGAAAAAATGGCTCGCAGATGGACAGTCAAGCATACTACTATGCCAAGCTCTCCATACACATCGCCAAATTTGTGTAGTATATCCTCGTTTTTTTTAATTCGTCTTCCATTTTGTTTACACCTTTTCTTAATTTTCCAACTTATAGATGATGAAAAATCCGGGAACAGTTTTAGTTTTCAAGCCCAACACTAAAAGAGAAGAAGGGCGGAAAACACAGTTATCTAACATACAGGTATAGTTACGAAAAAGTTAATAAATTTTGATCAATATATTATCCATAATATGTATACATCATTTATAAATCCATTTTACAATGTTAACAGGCAAGTAGGGCAGTGAGTGAAATTGTCAAAACAACACTCGGTCCTATGGCAATGCTAAAAATGATGTTGGATCCATTAGGGGGTATTGTAATAACAAATGATGGTAACTGTATTTTAAGAGAAGTAGATGTAGCTCATCCAGCAGCTAAGTCATTAATTGAACTTAGTAGGTCTCAAGATGAAGAAGTTGGAGATGGTACTACTTCGGTAGTTATATTATCAGGTGAATTATTAAGTATTGCTGAATCTTTTTTAAAAGATAAAATACATCCAACTATTATAGTAAACTGTTATATGACTGCATTAAATTTAAGTTTAAAATATTTAGAAGAAATAGCAATAGAAGTAGATGTAAATAACGAAGAGAATCTTTTAAAAGCTATTGATTCATGTTTAAGTACAAAATTTGTAAACCGATATAATAAAATAGTTAGTAAGCTATCTTTGGAAGCTACACAATGTGTTAAGGTTGAAAATGTTATTGGAAAAAAAGAAATAGATATAAAACGATATGCAAAAGTCGAAAAAATACCAGGAGGTGATATTATGGATAGTTATGTATTAAAAGGAGTTATGATAAATAAAGATATAACACATCCAAAGATGAGAAGATATATTAAAAATCCAAGAATCTTATTATTAGATTGTACATTAGAATATAAAAAAGCAGAAAGTCAAACAAATGTAGAAATATTAGATGAACATACATGGAATCAATTATTATTACAAGAAGAAATAGAAGTAAAAAAATTATGTGAATATATAATTGATAGTCGATGTGATATTGTTATTACTGAAAAAGGAGTCTCAGATTTAGCTCAACATTTTCTTGTTAAAAAAAATATTAGTGTTATAAGGAGAGTAAGAAAAACAGATCTTAATAGATTAGAAAGAATTACAGGTGCAACAATTGTTAATAGATGTGATGAAATAGTTGAAAAAGATATAGGAACAAAATGTGGATTATTTGAAATTAAAAAAATAGGTGATGATTATTATTCATTTTTTGTTGAATGTGAAAATCCACGTGCATGTACAATTTTATTAAGAGGAGCAACAAAAGATGTACTTAATGAAGTCGAAAGAAATTTACATGATGGTATGAATGTTGCAAAAAACATTATGCTTGAAGGTAAATTATTATATGGTGGTGGTTGTACTGAAATGAGAGTAAGCCAACATTTAATTAAACAAGCAGCTAATTTTGATGATTCTAGAAAAAGTATAATAGAATCTGTTGCATCTGCTTTTGAAATTATTCCCAAAATTTTGGCACAAAATAGTGGAGTTAATGTTGTTAAATGTATTAATGAATTACGAACAAAACATGAAAAACCAGAATCAGAAAAATTAGGAATTGATGGAGTAACTGGAGAAATCATAGATGTATCTTCAAAAAATATATGGGATCTATTATCCGTTAAAAAACAAATATATAAAAGTGCAATTGAAGCCGCTTCTATGATATTAAGAATTGATGATGTGGTTAGTGGAATAGGTAAAGATGACAAAATTCAAAAACCTATTAAAAATGAATTTGAATGAAATAACTAGATTTGTTATTACTTAAAAAAACTAAACGATCACACATATGTATGCGTGTTTTTTTTGTCGCCTTTATTTACACGTTTAGTTTTTTTTTTTAAAAATATCGATGTAGGGTGCATGCGACTGCACCTGTTGCATCTCTTATTTTCATTTTTCATCCATGCATTCCACATTTACTTGCATTTTATTTTGTCCTCACCCTTGCATACCGTGGGTGTGGACATAATTAGGAACTTGCTACTATGCATCAAATTAAGCAGTCTTAAAAATGAATCAAATTAAGCAGTTTTAAAATTAAGTCAAATTGGCTAGCTAAGCGGCCGCTCAACCGCCTAAGTTGAAAAGGTTGAAAAATGCAAAAATACGAAAAATTGAAAAGTTTAAAATTGAAAAAGTACGAAAAAATATGACGAAAATGGGACGCGAATGGGACGAAAATTGACGAGAATGGGGCGGAGGGTCATGTCCTATATCGTCTGGTCAAATACGTCGTCAGGGTGTTGAAACATTTTTTGTTTAAGTGTGTATCACCACCATATGGCAACTTAATATTTAAAGATGTACATGCATCTATAATTTTATTTATAGGTATATTATATTCTTCACTAATCATAAATAAGGTTTCAGGTGAATAATAATGTATAATATCTACTGGATCTGAAATATTACCATATTCAATTAAAGTCATTATATTTTTGGTAGTTAAATAATTTTTTATTAAATCGTTTTTATTAACAAATTTATATACAATAAAATCGTGATTTAAACTAGATTCATTTATTAAATATTCAAATTCATTATTTTTTAGATTATCAATTTCTTCTTTTGTTTTACGTCTATATTTATTTATATCTTGTATATGAGCATTTGAAAATTTACAAATAAAATCACCAATAAAATTAAGACACAAATTATGTTTTATATGAAATTCTTCTATTGTTTCTTGTAAGCTTCCATATTTTAATATATTTTGTCTATACATTTCTTCTGTTTCTTCATTCAAAATTTCATCTTTATTACTGTATTTAACTGAACTTGGTTCTTGATCTACATTATCTAAGATAATATTTTTTTTCAACTTTTCTGCCATTGCAATTTCTTCATCAATATTTACATCATTTATAATTGGTATTTTTGAAATATCATCATTTTGTGTAGTAGTACCATCTTCATGTATTTCATCATTTAATTTTATAAATTTATGTGTTGTATCTATTCTCAAATAATCTACTGGATCTTGTAAAAATTTTGATATTTCTAAAGCAGAATCAATTTTCTTAAGTTGTGATTCTGTATCTCCATATTTTTCCATTTCTTTATAAGTTTGTATATTTTTTTTTAACTTATCATATTGTATATTTGATAATAAATTTTCTTCTGGATTTTTAACAATTTTTCTAATATCATATTCATGATTGTCTTTAATTTTCATAACATCTAATAATCTCATTTTTATTTCTTTTATAGTACCAAATGTTGGATATCCTCGTTTTTTTAATTCTTCTTTTGCTTGTACTTCACTCATTTCATTTATTTCTTCTTCACTAATTTCAACAAACTTATTCGAAACTTTATTAAATAATGTTTCTTTTGGTATTATCGTTTTGTTTTCATTCCCTTCATCCTTTTCTTTATCTGCTTTTTTATTGTTATAATATTTTATATTTTCTATATTCTCATCTCTCTTTATTTTATTTTCCTTTTTTAGTGTATCATACATTTGTAATAATTTTTTTTCTTTTTCATGTATATTATTTATAGCTGTTGGACTATTTATTATTTTAGAAAATAATTCTTCTACTAATTTTTTTTCTTCTGCATTAGCATTTTCTTGATCGACATTTTTCATCATTTCTAGATCCTTTTTTGAAAATTTAAAATTAAATTTATTTATATCTTTATAATCCCCTTTTAAGACATCTTTTAAAATGTTTCTATTTTCTTCCTCTTCAGCTTCTGTGATAAATTCGGTTGTTTTATCTTCCGCTTTTGCTTCGTCATTATTTTGGTCAGCCCTTGCATGATATTCCGCTTTTTGTTGTTCGCTATGTTGATCAACTGTTGCATGATCTTCCTCACTATCTGGTGGCCCTACTTCTTGCTGTGTAAATAATCCAAGGTAGTTTTGTATTTTTTGTTCCACCCCTAGATCTTGGGTAAATGATTTTTCAATGTTCTTCTTTATTTTATCAATATTAATTTTATTCGAACTACTTATAGTTCTTTCATTTAATTCATATACATTTTCTTTTTCATTTTCTTTATATTTATTCATTATAGCTTCATTACTTTTTTTTAAAGTGTCAACCAATTTATTATATTCCTCTAGCATTTTCTCTTTATCTAGATTTTTCAAATGTTCAGGATCATTTAAAATGTTTTCATTTCTTTTCATGTAATCACTTATAAACTGATTCATATATTTTGTTTCATCGTTTTCTGTTTCTGTTTTTGTGTCTTCTCCTTCCTTTTCATTTGTTTCCTTATCATCATTTGTGCTATACCTTAATACTAGTGCATTCTTTTTATGGCTATATTTTTCACGATTTTTTTTTAAGCGTTTATTATTTTGAGAGTATGTTGTAACATGATTTCCATCATCATGGTGTCCTGGATTGCTTGAATTAAATATTTCTTTTTGCTCTCTATTCACATTATTTTCGACATACTTATCATGACCGTTGTCTTCATTCCTTGGGCTATAGGATGAATTGTCAATAAACTTTTCAGAGCTCCTATTGTGTGCACACAAAAAAGAAGAATGATCACTATTCCTTTCGTTTTTTTTAAAAACCGAATTTAAGTTAATTGTGATATTTTTATTTTTATTTTTTTTTAACAAAATAAATTGTTTTTTTTTTTTAAGAAGCTTTATATTTTTTAAGTTACTACTACTAGCTGTATTTTGTTTTTCAATGGATGTTATATAAAACAGTTTATTTTTATTTTTAACTACTTCATAAAATTTACATGATATAAACAGAATACTAATTGTTATATGCAAAAACAAGGGAAGTAAAATATGCTTATTCATTTTTTCCCATACTTACAGTACTACTATATATAATATATGCATAACATATGATTACAAAATGGGATTACTTTCTTCATCCTAATAAGTTATATAAAATAAAAGAAAAATTTAATACTTCCAAAACTAAATAATAATATGTTTTTGTCAACAATCAGTTAATACAAAAGAAAGAAAATGGTATCATGTATGTACGTACGTACGTACGTAACTATTTTCATAATACGTACAAAACAAAATTGGATAATTAGCACGAGCACGACTTTGTGTATGTATTTTTTTGTTGTGCAATTGGCTTATAACATATTAAGATAATATTCAACCTTTTAATAATTATTTTATTAAAAAATATTGTAAAAAAAAAAAACAAAATTTACATATTACATAGTTAACAGTTAAAGGAGTGTACTTTTTTTTAATAATTTGATTTGCTTGAAATTAACAGAATTATAAAATGTCGATAATTAGGCATATCCCCATTCCTTCCGGTTTTACAGTCAGTAGAAATATAAGAAGGGTAAGCATAGGAATAAAGAAAGAACAAAATTTATAAACACTATGTAGTTTGACTTATACTAAATAGTAGTGTGTGCATATATTATTATCATATTTATTTTATTTACTTTTTTGAAACAGTTCAATATGGCTGAAAATGATAGAAAAATCTTCTTCTCCTTCAATCTGTTTTCCATTTTTATATTCGCACTTCCAATTATTTACATGTATAATGTAAGTAACTAAAATAAAATCAAAAAAACAACAAATGCACATCATATCGCACTATACTATTTTTACATGTATCACTATATTTTATTGTTTTATTCTTTCATATTTCCTTTTTAAGGCTAACTACAAAATGTGTGAAGAAAATGATGTCATATACAACAAATTAAGTAACACAGGAATTAAAGTCACAAGCAGTCTATTCACAAAATAAAAAAAATAAAAATAAAAAAGGAAATTATTTACTTCATATTTTTATTTCACAAGCTTACTAAAATTGTCTGCTATAGCAATTTTTCATAAGTGTAAATAAAAAAATAAGAAAACATTTGTGTGTGTGACTTTGTTTTAAATATGATAATAAATTCATATGAGCAACACAAATGGGGAGTTAAAAAAATGAAAGAGCTAAAAGAGAAATACAATGAAAGGCACAACATAGGAAGACAATTAACATTCAAAAATAATATAAGATATAAAAATATATCATATATGTATTTATTTTTTATATTTACTTTTTTTTCAGTAAAATATTTATTTTTTTTTGTAGTTTTTTTCCTATTTTATAAATATGTATTATATTATTTTGTTTTTTTTTTATATAAACAAAATTTGAAAATATTTAACGCTGTATTAAAACAACTATCTATATGTGAATATGAAAATGCAGTAACATTAGATCAAAATAATATAATTATTGATGAAATTTATTCAAAAATATATAAAATAATAAATTCTATACTTTATATACACTTTTGTTTTATGAAAAATCCATTTTCCTATTTTTTCCATCACTGTTCTATATCAGTTGATCAATTAGGTGTAAGCTACAAAGACAAAAATGCGAGACTAAACAATTTGAAACGTTTATACCTTTTGAAAGATATATATTTTAATCTATATATTATGCTTTATCAGTTAAAAACAAACAAGTCTAATTTGTGGGAAGAAAATGAAAAAGAAAACATTTATAAAAACATCAGACAAATATTCAAAGTTAAATATAAAAATGATTACAAAATGATGGAAAAAAATAGTAACGATTATATATATATATTTTTTTTTTACACACAAAAATTTGGGTTTATAATAATAAAGCGTTTATTTTATTTTTTTCACTTTTTTATATTTTCAATCATATTTATATGGTATTTATTAAAAAGCTATTTATTTTTATTATTCTACAAAAAAGTTATTAAAAAAAATAATAAACTAATATGCTTACAAAATCAAAAGTATATTGGTTCAGTAAACATTTCACAAACAAACAAAGAAGTAGCAACATTATTAATCGATTCATTAATATTATTAAAGAGTGCCATACAAAATGAAGAGCAAGCAAATACAATTTATGAGTCTGTACACAAAAAGTTATATGATTCCATAAGTTTAGTCAAAGCCACCAAAAAGGTAATAGATAATGAGATGAAAAAAGGAAAGGAAGTTGGATCCAAAAGAATAGAAAAAATGGCGGAACATGTTGATAAACAACGTGACAAATTGAATAATTCACCACTCGTAATTGACAACGAAGTTTATAAAACAACTGATATGTCTTATTATCATATATATTATTGTGTAAATAAAGAAATTGAAACAAAAAATTCACATATAAATAAAGAGAATGTGAAAAATATATCAACACATCTTAACGAATATAATGAATGCAATGAAAAATATGGAAGTAATACTAACCCATCGATTATACAAAATCAGAATGAACATGTTATTACTTATAAAAATTGTATAGATGAAAAGTATAACGAAAATTATAAATTAATGTGTGTACAAAATATGGTTAATGAATTAAAAGATAAATATAAAAAACAAAAAAATAAACAATATATATATGTAGAAAAAAAATTATACTATGATGATAAATGTAACGATTTCTCCATAAAGCATATATCATCAAATGATTCTATCTTACCAAACAAAAAAAATATTCACGTAAAAAATGAAGACTACAATAAGTGTGATATGGATATATACACTAATACAAAAGTTGCTACACCAAACAATACGGAAAATATGCATCAGTTCAAAAATAATGATCATAATGATCATGATGATCATGATGACAATAATGAAAGTTCAAACCCCAGTTTGCTAATCCCCGTAAAGGACCCTAAAGCTTTTCGGAAAAAAATTACTATGTCACTAAAACAGCGAGGTGGCAATCTCGGGAGTTAATTATTTGGGTAACAAAAAAAACGTAAAACAAAACAATGCGCAGTAGTAACAATAATAAATGGCATAAATTAAAACGTCCTTTACTCCTCAATTGGGACTGTTTTCTTCTTTCGGTTCACAATGTTGACAAATTCCAGGGAATATAAATTTTTGTCGCTAGTATAGTTCTGCAAAGTGGAAAAAAAATAATACGAACAATATATATTTTTTCATCGAATGGGCTTGTAAAATATTTTGTTTGCTCTTTAATACCAGTAACAAAATGGTGTCCAGGTGATTCAGAGGCGTGCATGCCAAGACGCTATAGGGGAAGCAACTCCTTGAAACAAAAAAAAAAAATAATGAATATAGCAATATAGGATTATAATTATCAGCGACATTTTCCATCTTTTATACACTAAATTGGTAAATCTATTTTTATGAAAAATATATCAGTTTGCATCATATCCATACCTGTCCTTGAGAATCGAAGACTTTTTATTTTCATGGGTAGATAACGTCAACATTTGTTGGTTCTTCAAATTATAATAAAAGGATTCATCATCTGAATTATTATTGTCAATACCATTTTTAATTCTTAATACATATACATCAGGATATACATATTTATGAGTAGAATGATGATGTTTTTCATCAGCAAAATATTCATCATACTTTTGTATTGTAGCTTGAATAGAAGAATTTAACGAAATATGGCTTTTATAATAATTTTGTTTATAATAATAATTTATGTTCATATTTAATATTCCTTGGAAGGCACATAATTTGTTTTCATCATCTTCAATCATATTATTGGTACCATCCAATTTTAACTTAAAAATTTTCCAATCATCATAATTAAATATAACTTCAGAATAATTTGATTCATATTCTTTATTTGTTAATAAATAAATTCTACTAAATAATGAAAAAATATAAAATGAATATCCTGAATTCTCATTTTCCTGACTAAACAAATTATCACTATTTTCATTGCTCATACATGATATGTTATGTTCTTCGTTTTTTTCTGAACAGTTCAAATGAACTAATTTACTTTTTTTTTCTACACCTTTTTGATCATTTCTTAATATATCATTTATAATTAGTTGATGTTTTAAATCGTGAGACAACTTATTCATATATATATCATATACATTGTTAAAATATTCGAAACAATATAAATTAAATTTTAGTTGTAAATATTTATATTCATATTCTTTAATATAAGAATTCTCACTATTTAAATTAAATTTTTTTATCTCTACCAAGCTTAATATGCAACAACCATGAATAAAAATATGCGAATTATTAATTATAGACATTTTTATTGTACTTAAGAATTTATCTATATATTCTTTATTCTTCATAAAGTTGATATTTTCATTTTTTTTAATATCTACTGGAATATTTATCTTACTATTTTGATATATCTGATTATAATTTTTAATGAAAAATTCTACAAAATCATCGTTTTTTATTATATTATTTATATCTATCCTTATAGTATATGTATAAACAGGCTTTGAAAACAAATTAACAATTGTCAACAATAAGTAATGAGTTTCACCTATTAATGCATATGATAGATAAACAAAATAATTTATACTATTTGATAAAAAGGATATCTTTAACACTTTAAATGTTTCATTAGTATATAATTCTTTTGATATATAATCCTCTTTGTTTACTCCTTTTAAATATGTAAAGCATTTTTTATCTTTTTTCACTTCTTTATTATTATTCTCTATAATATCATTTATATTTTCCCTTGTTTTATAATTATCAACATGTGAATTTACTGAACACCCTTTAGATAACATACTATCTAAAGTACTTAAGACATATACATTTTTATACATATGCATAAACATGTTTAAATTATTATCATCAAATAAATTGGACTCTTTATCCATTTTCTCATTTACATAGTTAATTGTTTCTTCATTCTTTATCATACTTTCTAAATCGTTTATTTTTTTTTCAAAGAAATGGTCACTATATTTTCTACTTTTATATAACTGAGGTAAATATGTGTTTGGTAAATTATCATTACTTTTTTTTATTGATTTTATTTTCTTTTTTATAAATCGTCTAATGGTATTTACATTAGGATAAGCAAACAAAACAGTATTTAATTCTTCATCAATTCCTATGATCAAATTTTTATATAAAGGATGTTGACTAATGCAACCATAACTATTTTTGTCAATATTATGTAACACATTTCTTGAACCTTTCTCATTTTCATAATTTACACATCCTCTATTTAATTCATTTGTTTTTTCATTACATTGTTCGTACTTTGTAACACCATGTATTTTTTTAACTGCAATTTTGTTATAATTTAAAATGTGTTTCTTATCTATTTTCTCATAACTATAAAATATGTTATAGAAATTTATTTTTTTCTTTGAATATATAATTACCCAATCTAAGTTATTATATACATAGTGATAATTATCTGGAGTACAAACAAGTAGGTTTTCTCCGGTGTTATACAACATGTTAATGTTTTTATTTTGGTTACTTTCTTCACATTTCGTCGTGACTTTTCCTGCATTTTCATCTTCAGCAACCTTTTCTGCATTTTTATCTTCAACGATTTTATCATTATTTACATTTTTGGTTTCCTTACTCATATGCTGTACAGTTTCTTTCTTGGCAATACTAATTAATGGGTTTATTACATTTTTTCGTTTTTTTTTTGTATTTTTAATTTTGTTAAAAGGCATTTGATATGCTTTTTTACATAATATATTGTTTAACTTTTTAACGTTATAAGATAGCGACTTTTTGACACTCAATATAGTTCTCCGTATTAAATATATCTTATACATATAATCACAAGCTTTTTCTTTCATAATTTTTTTTTTTGTTAAATATTTAATATAATAATTGTTAATCCAACTAAAAATTTTTACAACTGTAACACATCTTTTAAATCGCATTGTTCTTATATCTCTTAAAATTTCTTTTTTTGTTTGTCTATCAACTAGTGAATTATCGTTTATAATATTATTGTCATACATATAGAAATTAATTTGCGTATACAAATGGCTTTTCATAAAAATGTATTTTTTTCCAATTTTAAAAAACTTGTCTTCATCAAATAGTCTCATAATATAATATATAATATCGTTATCATTGCAATATATTAATTCTTTGGCTATACATTTTTTTAATTTTTCGATTAACTCTTTTTTTAATATTTTGTGAGATAATCCATTATTTATTATTTTAATCATTTCGTTAGCTCCACATTCTTTAAGTTGAGAATAAATTATTCCTTTTTTAAAATTATTACATTCCATACGCTCATTTGGTAATACACATCTTATATAATACATATCTGTTTTTTCTAAATTCGTGAACAAATTATCTAACTCCTTAATATATTTTTTGCTAACACTAAGTATGTTGTTTTTCTTACAATTATTACTAGCTAGTCCAACAGATGTGTTACTAACTTTACGTGATTCTGTAATATCCTTTTCATTTATTTCATCTTTTATGTACTCATTTAGAAAAACATTTTCTGATGTGTTAATAAGATCTTCAATCTCTGCCTCTATTTTATCACTATTTTTATGTATCCAATTATTAATACTATATGTTACATGTCCTGCGTAATGTTTGATAAAAAATTTATTTTTTTTTATATTTTGTTTTTTATTTGTGTATTGATTATCTTTATTGTTTATAAATCCATATATATGTTTATCCAAATATTTATTCTCATTATTTAACAAATATGTAAAAAAATTGTCATCCACCTTTTTATGACCACAATTATTAAGCTTAGTTATATCATCTAACCCTCCAAATATTTTTTCAATAAAAATGATTGTATCTTCATAAGAAGGGATCACTAAATCACTCCATAATATGTTTTCTTCTTTATAAATATTTTTTTCCTTTTCTATTTCATTATTAATATAATAATTATTTAATTTTTCATTAGCTAGATTAATACATAGTTGCTCAAAATCATTACATGATAATTCTTCAAAACCGTACAAATCTAATATTGATATAACACTATTATTATTTTCATAAAAATGGGAATTTAACATTTCTTTCTTTTCCTTATCACTCAAATTTGTCATATTTATATCATTTATTATCTTATTAAATAATTTTTTATATATCACTTTTATTAAGGTGTGTAAAGTAGATAAGGAGTTTTCTTTAGTTCTTGGGGTTTTTATATTTTCATTTGAGACTTGAATATTTTTATATTTAATCAAATTTTTAAGGTCTTCAATATCGATTTTTAGGCAATCACATGCACATTTGTATCTATAAAAAGGATTTTCAATGTTTGATTCATGGTTAGTGGTGTTCGATGTGGCATTTGAATCATCTGGAACTATTTCTCCTAAATGGACAATCCCTGCTATGATGTCAAAAAAATGGTTTATTTTATTTTTGTCATATTTTATATAATTTAATCCTTTCAATAAATATTCAAAGTTTTTTTCATCTTTTTGTTTATTTTTTTCAAAAATATCATTTTTTTTTTCATCATGTTTATTTGTAGAACCCTTTTTATATTCCACTACATCACTATTTAATAGTTTATAAACTTTAACATCTCTAACTAAATTTCTTTTACTTAAGTCTTCATCGTTTAAACCCAAAATTGTTTGATAAAAAACATGAAAATTTCGTTCTCCATCATTTTGTGTGATACATCTATTAATTTCTAATAATAAAATTAATATTTTAATGTTAGAGAAGCAATGATTAAACATCATATCTTTGTCTGTTTTTTTTTCTTCAAATATTAATTCATTTATTCTTCCACATCGGCTACTATTATTATTTTTTATTGTTTTAGCATTACTCATGGATTCTAATATATTATTAATATAAATAAGTTTATCAATTCTTTCATATCTTGACATATCACCATTTTCTTCTATATTTACATTGGTGGTTGTCGTGGAAGTATTTTTCTTTGTTTCTTCATCTTCTTCTGCATCTGAATTATCATTCACATATGAATTCATGCTTTTATATATTTTTCCGACATTATTTGAATTTTTATGAAAAAAAATATAATGAAAATATTTGAAAAGAAATTTGCAATTTTCTGTTTTACCACTTCCACTATGTCCTGAAACAACGATCGTTTGTCTTTTTCTTTTCAATACCATATTTTTATATGCCATATTACCAATATCATAAATATGCGCTTTACAGTCATCTTTTTCACTGCTATTAGTATTTTTAAATTTGCATAAATAGTTATTCATTATATCTACATCATAAAGGTTTTTTAATTGCTTATATGGATTAATAGCTAATAGTAGCGATGCATGAAATGTGTATATTTTGTTTTTTTCGTATCTATTTTTTAAATTTTGAATAACATTTACTTCGTTTAGCTGTATTATATCAACACTATTTTCGTTATCCAATTTTAGTTCATTTTTGAGGGATCGTATTACTTGATCCTTATGGACTTTTTCAAAGACTTTTCCTTTACCTATCATGAAATAAAAAAATTATATTTATATAAAGATCAACTGAATTTTAATTACTATATATTGAAACAAGGATGTAATATACATTTGTGAAAAACACACTAAAAGTACATGCATCAACCAAATTATCACTTTTTAATAGTCACTAATATCATAATTTTCGATTATTTTATAATGATTTTTTCTAACGTTTAAGGGTGTATAGTTGTTCCTTTTTTTTAAACTCTATAACTTCCATTTTTTTGTATGAATTTTTATGAAAGTACCACACATGGCTATTTGAATATATTTCTTCATGGTCCCTCTTTTCCAAAGATACTTTATCTTTGGATACCTCTTCATCATTTTCTAATTGTTCTTGCCCTTCATCTTTTATGTTTGATATGTTGGAGTGATAAAAGGTTTCATTGCTTTTCATATGTAGAAAACTCATTATTCCACTGTCTCAACTTTATATAATTGAAAGGCAATTCCACTTTTTACTATTATTATTCCTACTATAGTTTATGGGGAATTATTTCACCTTTAAATAAATATTAAAATATTTAAGTATTCAAATATTTGAAACAAAAGCACAATAAATGAATGATACTTCTTTTTCTTTTTGAGTGCTTGTGTTCTTTGGTGATATAAAATATGCAAATACTTGACAAATATAAATAACCTATGGGAATAACAATTATATAAAATATTATATAATTTAAAGAATCAATAATGAATTTCTATAAAAATATAGTAAAAATCGATAATTAAAACTATTAAAAAGACAACATTAAAGTTGTGGTTTTAAGTTGTGCTTCATAAAACTGAAAATCTTGCATTATATTAATTAAAAATTATACACGCATATATTAAGCATATATAATTAACTTAATTATTTTTTTAAAATGTACAAACATTTACATATGCATTATTCTTGGTTTTTCTTTTATGCATAAAACAGTTGACAACCATAACTATATATATATATATATATATTTATTTTTTAAACACCAAAAATTGCATTATTCTTTGCCAAAATTTATATAAGACTTCATTATTGCTATTAATTAGAGCGACAACAGCTGTTTTTTTTTACTATTTTTTTAATTAAAATATTTAACAAATACTAGAAAGCCATAATTAAAACAGTAATGTTTAAAATATATAATAATATTATGAACTGTTAATAAAAAAAATGATATTAATTTTAGAATTATTCTTATTTGATAATTTTTTTTGGTATATTATTTGAAAAACAATAGACAAATATATATTATATATATAATATATTAGAATATTGAAAGGTGTTTTATTTTCTCACAAATTTTCCGATTTTTTTGTGGGTATATTTATGAATTTTCCCACAACAAAATTGAAAATATGTGTGCATGATTATGTGCATATATAGAAATTTGTACTTTGTAAAAAAAAAAAATTATTTAGATTGTTGTCTATTTTTTTATGAACGTTAAGGTAAAACAGTAAAATTAACTATATTGTATAATAATTAAAAAAAAATAGTTTATGATATTTTTTTACATATTATGATGTTATTTATTATATTTATTTATTTTATTTTCCAAAGAATCATATTTTATTTCATCACGCATGAATTCAATTTCAAGCATTTTATTTTTTGATGAAAAAAATGTATTTTTCATAGACACCTGTGTGTAATCATTCCAAGGATAGTCTTTGTAAAAATTATATATATTCAAACTATCTTTCATTATATTTTTATTGAAATTTTCTATTTCATTATTTTCATGATATATTATTTCATTTATGTTGGTAATATTATTTATAGAATATTGATAATCATCTTCTGTTTTTTTTATTTCTTCTCTTTCCTATGTGGGTAAATTATTTAAAAGGAAAAAAATAAACCAAAAATATTTTATTTATACACATATAACACAAATTAAAAAAAAAAATAAACAAACCTTCATTATAGAGCATATAATGTTGTTGTATGTATTTTTTATATCTTCAAATACGTCTCGTTCTTCATTAATTAAATATTCGGGCTGTTATAAATTGACACACGCATATTTATATATGATAAATATTTACTTTTTCGTTATTAAGCAAATTTATTCATGATTATAACAGTAAAAATCATACACACACATGTATATATTTATGCTATTTTCACAAATGAACATACTATTTTATAATTTTTTTAAAAGTGCTATATTTATCATATTTTTATTACTTCTCTTTCTAAGGGCTCTCCATAGTTTACAAAATGCTTATAAATTAAATTCTTTTTATACAACACAACTTCTTCATCCTACATTTTGAATAAAAATAATATAAGAGGCAATGCTTTACTGTATTATTTTATTTATTAATTTATTCATTTACTTAATATGTCATTAATATAAATTAATATATAAAAACACAAAATTTTTAACTCGAGGAAATGTACATATATTAATATATACCTTTTCTATGTCTGGGTTATATATAATATGTTTTTCATAAACTTGGAAAGTGTTACTTATTTTGTTATTGTTATTATAATACACAAGGACTATTTTGTTTTCTGGAATTAAAAATACTTTTTTCTTTATTCCATTTGCTTGATTCTTCATTGAAAAGAAATAAAAATTATGGAACAAAGTAAATGTGTAGAAACCAAAAATAAACTCATAAAATATTTATTCGATCTATTTATATATTTTTATGAATGAAGATTTACTTTGTTTCGATATTTCAGGGTAATTTTTGTTACATAATATTCATTTCCATCAAACGTCTACAAGTGGGATAAGTATAATATATCATTTTGTTGTGTATTTGTATAATCATTAAACATTTTTAAGGCAACAATATTCTACCTGAAACTTGTAAACTGTTTTTACGTCCCTTGAGATATTCATAGATCGATATATTACACTGAAAATCGTGAAGAAAACATAAGAATGTTTATTCGAATAATTAACAGTTTATTATTATTATTATTATTTTTTCTTTTATTACTTATCACTCCGGTTAATAAAATATTCTATAAGTTTATAATCTTTTATCTGGAATTGAGGAAATTAGAATATAGGTCATTTCTCATATTTATCCACATATTTTTTGGTGTTGTTTTTTTTAGGTTGTGCTATGTATTTTACTTCAATGTAATTTGTTAATCCATCGTGTCTACAATAAAGAGTGAATAAATATGCATAAAAATATATATATTTGTTATTGTAATTAATAATGTAAATTTTATACGCATTTGAATATATCGTTTTACCTAGTTAAGTAAAAGCTGAAGTGCAAATAAAACCCTATTCTCTGTAAAATAAAGAAACACATGAATAAAAAAGAATATAGATATCCTATCGATATTTGTTATGTTTATATATGACCAAAATAAAAAATAAACTAACACACTAGAAAAATATTTATTAATTTATTTCACTATAGTTTTTCTTACATTTGCAAATCTTTTTAAAAGGTGGGGATTATTTTCGTCATAATATTCGATAGTTTTAAATTTATTTGGAAGATATATTTTTTGTATTTTTTTATCTCTGGAAATTCGATATGTATATGCGTATTAAAAGAGTAAAATATAAGGATAGACAATTTTTGAGAAAATTTAAAGTGATTATTTACCTTCTATATTTGTAAAAGCTACAAACTGATTCAACATTTGTGTAAAATCTATTCGAATAATGAGTGTGCATTTCTGTTAAACCATCATACTGCAGAAGTTTATACATATAAATATTTATGAATATAAATATTATGTACATATATATGTGGATTTATCTATATAGTTGTTTGTTTAAACGAAAGTAAACAAACCTGGATAAAATCAACATATTCATCTTTTTTACAATTTTTAAAAAATGTTGTTTTTCGTCCTGCATATAAAAAATTATAAATTATATCAAAAAATGTTATACTTATTCATATAGTAAGACTTTGCTGTTTTATTTGTTATATTAATTTTTAATATATTAAATACCTTGTGGATACTTTAAAAGGAATATGTCCTTTCGTATTACATATGGCTTGCTCTCAATAATGGGAATTAATGCCTTTCGTTGAAAAAGTAAATGTTGGAAAATATTTCCATACTTATTATAACTAGCTATTTACTAGGTTTTAATTTTATAATTTTTAATTAACACATGAATTAATTTATTAAAAAATTATTTCTCTTTTTTATGAAAACCTTGTTTTTTATTTCTTCGAAAAATGCTGGGATAAAATATTCTTTGTTTTTTATCTCTGATACTAATATGTCTATATTTTCAACTTTATTTATATTTATCTTACAAAAAAAAAATAAACATTACAAAAAATATATATTATTTTTTATAAAAATATTTTATTTCCATTAAGTGTATAAAAAATATTTATACATAAACATTTTTTTCGTTCCAAAGGTAAAAGATAGATTTGTATGGACAACTATCGATGGTGTATTCTCTCCCTATTAAAAAATCACAAACACATAAAACATCCATATATTTCCAATAAAATAATAATTTATATCTCTTATGTATTCTTCTCTCTATATATCATATTGTCTGATTGTACAACCTGAGGAAACTTCTATAAAAATGTCCTTGTCGACATCTAAACTTTTTTTTATGAGTATCCACATATGAGTGTAAAAATCGTTTTCATATTCTGTAGTGTCATCTTTAAATGTATCTTCATTTATCTGGAATATATGGACATATATATGCATATATATTATTATTTATTTTGCTACTATTTTATTTTTATATTTTTTTGGTACCCATCCTTTATATATTCCTAGGACTGATTTATATTTCTTTTTCTTTTCGCTTATGTCTATAGCATTTAACTAAGTGATAGTTTTTGTAGAGAATAAAATGTTTGAGTATTTTATGAAGAAATTAAAATATATTTTATTTTTCTTAAAAAAATAATTACATTTTTCCCTTGAGTTTCTTTATATTCTTTGTGGGTAAATTCACAAGTACATTTTTTCTGCGGCAAAAAATTTTATTGTTTATAACAACGGTTTCTTTATATTTCCTGGTACATATTTATGATATTATGTTTATCGCTATATTTTTGTTTATTTTATTTTTTATGGTACATCATCTTTCGAGCAAATAGAAAAGGGGGCTTCTCCACACACAACATAAGCTTCATAATTTTTTGCTGCACAATAAAAGTTTTAAATAGAGTTATATGCGGAATATTACAACTGATATACTTAAATGAGAAAAAAACTCATCATTCTAATACACTTATTGCAATTGTATATATACATATGATTGTCATAATGGATATATAATACAACTTTATTTGTTGCCGTTTTTTTACTTCTCAATGCGGATACAATTATACAAGATAAGTCTAAGCAGTCAGCAATCTATAAGTATTGAATTGAAATTTCAACTATATAAAAAACTATAAATATATTTAATAATCTGTGAATGTAATAACAAATGTTTTGTATAGAAACCTTCCAGTTAAAAACTAAAGGGGTACTAGCCAACAACAATGTTTTAATTTTTTTTTGTAGTAATATTTCATAGGTAAAATAATTTCTAATCAATGTGTATATTTCTTTATAATTAATTCCCTCACTACAAATTATATCAATAAATATAATGCATACACATTGTGAATATATTGTAAATTTTTTATAGCAATTTATGAAAAAAAAGGAAAAGATATATGCATATACATAATATATATGTGTATGGTTAGTTTCCTTATGAATGTTACTTAAAAGGAAAATAAATTTGTCTTATTGATGAACAAATGTTTCTTTTCATTCCATATTCGTCAATAAAATGTTCGCAAAAATTAATTGTATATGTTTCTTTAAGCTAAGGAAATAAAAGTAAAAGATAAATTTAGTCTTTAAACTGAAGATATCAGTATATATATGTGAATAAATAACCATATTAATAGTGACATCTCAATATGCATATGTACTATATATATGCAATTTTTGATGAATATGTAAAACCTTCTTTTTGAGTTCCCCCAAATATTTTAACAGAACGGTTTCTTTATTTGATGGTTGTATATCATTATAGTTTTTAATTATTTCGTCTTTATTATTCGTGATGTACTTTCATATGGAGAGATGAAAATTAAGAATTATGCATAATGTATGTTAAATGTTTAATGTATAAAGGTGTATTAAGAAAAAATAAATTTAAAATATAGCATTATGCCTATATACATGCATAAAGATATCTATAGAAATGCACACATAAATATATAAACCACCTATAGATTGAAATATACATAGCTATAGATACATAACAATTTAGTTATTTTTTTAATCCTAATATTACGTCTAAGCATCGCTTGAGTTTATTTTTATTTTTCATTTTGTGAGTAGGTAAAATGGTTATATAAAATTATTTATATTTTTTGTTAAGGTGACTAAAAATATCAACTAGCTTAATTAAAAGGAATTGTTGACAATTTTTTTTTGTTGTTATAGGAATAGTTATGGAAAATTGTGACTTCCTTACATACATAAGTGTACGTCTGTATTAAAAAAGTTATACTTATATATTCAAGGATAATTCCCCACATATATAAAAAAACCACGAAAAAAATAGTGGAAAAAAGAGGTATTTACAAAGGGATAATTTATGGATAGTGAGGTAGCCAAAAAATAATCAACATAATATTTATAAAAAAAAAAAAAAAAAAAAAATATACAAAGCATAAATAGCTATTTAGAAGATGAAAAAAAAAAATAATAAAAAGATTTAGTTAATAAAATAGGAGAAGTTAGGAAATTAATGATATTATGAAATAGCTAATTGGCAAAGCGAAAAAGGAGAAAGAATAATTAATGAAATGCAAAGGAGAAAAAATGAAATGTAATGATAATTAATGTTTTGTAACATATCATTACTAAATACTTAAGAAGACCAAAATATAAATAATATAACATCAATATATATAATTATATACATCCACACATATGTGATACTTTGCACAAAAAATGAAAAGGGATAAGATAAAGGAGAAATACATAAAACTTTTGTTCAATGAAGTAGAAAATGAAAAATTAGAAGAATATTTTGAAAATTACGAATATAATATTGCTTCAATAAATTATGACATATATGTTTTTAATAAAAAATATTATAAATTAAAAAACTTTAATGAAAATCTTAAGAAAGAGCTATTACTATATTTATTTAGGTTTAATTTTTATGTCCCTAGGATAATTAGGTGAGATGGACAAACAATACCGCTGTATTTTATTCGCATATCTCTGCCCATATATTATATGTGTGTGTGCACAATTTACATAACCTCATTAATATAACATCGTTATGAATATTTTGTAAATAATTTGCAGACGAATTATATTCAAAAGACTATTAATATATGATGAGAGTAAAGACACAGCGAATTTTAATTACAAAGTGTACCTTTTGTTATCTTTTTTGAAAAACCCAAACATAAATGAGGCAACTCAAGTAATTACTTTCATTATTATTATCATTATAGTTATTCTAAAGATTCATTCTTACATGTAAACTTATTCTATATTTCATACCAGATTCATATAGACATCCTTTCTATATTTTTTTATTTCGATTCAACAGAAAACAGTTGATTTAGACGTATTCAGGACAAGAATTGATAAACAAAATGAAAAAACAATTTATTTTTTTAATATTTTTTTAAACTATGCTTGTAGCCATTTCCAATTTAAATATAAGCAGGGGCTAAACGAAGTTTTAGGTATATATAGATGTATTCAATTATGTTATTTTTATTTTATTTATAATAAGGAAAATATTGGATGTGTATTTAATTTTCTGCACATTATACACGAATATACGTTTACAACCCTGTATAATCGCTCTTTTTCACATTTATATATTTTTCACCACTTATCTTTATAGCCTTGTTTTTTCATCTGAAGGGGAAATGCTTTAATATGATTGATGTTTATTTTTGTTTCCAAAATTTTGTGCAAAGGTAAATAAAAATATTTAATTTATTTTCATGATGCACATTTAGCTGTATCGTCATATATCAGTTGTCTCACTTTCTATATCCTTTATGCATATACATAATAATACATTATTATCAATTTCATAAGTTTTATTCTTTATTTCGATTTAATTTTTTATTTTTTTTTATGACCATCTAACAGATTTTTGAAGGAGTTTTACTACGATGATGAGTTTTTTTTTCTTCAAATATCTTTTTATTTGTTTAAAATATTAATTAAATATCACGATCCTGCATTGTCAGAAATTCTTGGTATAATAAATCGCTAATACAACTCGTTGCAAAAAAGTATACACATTTATACGTTTTTTTGTATATTATATATTTTTAACATGCTTATATATTATTATATTTTTTTAGAGAATAATAAAATGAACCCAGAAATATATGCAGCATCATGGTTTCTTACTTTGTTTGCATCTAAGAGTGATCTTGAGATTTTGAATTCAATATATTTGATATTTCTTCTCGAGCGAAATCCATTTTTTTTCTTTTTCTTTTCTTTGGCGCTATTGATTTTACATCGGTAAGTAAACAAAAAATGGAATGATCTTTACAGATAGACATAAAAATATATTACACAGTTTTAATCACATATTACTTATATTTCATGATATTCCTATTTTTTTATTTTTAGAAATGTATTTATGTGCGTCGATAGTTCAAATTTGCCCGAGTTGCTGAGCAAGATAAACATTTTTGATAAAATTTTTTTGAAAAAAGTAAAGAATATAAAAAAGGAGAAAAAAAAGAATATAAGCCAAAATGGGTAGCAGTAATTATAGGCACTTTAGTTGCTTATGGTGCTCTTTCCCTTTCTATAATTTATAAATTTTTTCTATACTTTCTATATATTTCTTCTATAATTATTTTATTTTTTTTTTTTATTTCAAGGTATGGTCATTGGGGAAATATTTGGAAAAAAACACTCCTGTATCGTTTACCCATAAACTGTTTTTTATAAAAAACATTTTAATCTACTTGACAAATGAGAATTCCGCAGAAAACGATAATAAAAAAAATCTTTTGTTAAATTTTTTTAAATCAATTGACTATATGTCTATTAATTCATATGAAATAATTAAGTAAGTATTACGGGTGTATAAATAAGAAAAAACGAGATTTATTTTTTTAGTATACATAAAAATATATTACTACACATTTTTTATTCACATATTAATATCAATTGTTTTATTTATTTTTTTTAGAAATATATCTTTAGGAAACAATAACTACATATTCCTTGACATAAGGCCAAGTAGACACTTTAAAAATTTTCATTTAAAAAATTCAATAAACATAGATTTTGAGAATAACTATGAGGATATCATAAAAAGTAAGTCATGAAAAAAACTATATTAAAATGGTATCAAAGGGTGTAGATATTATTTGTTAACCTGTTTTGGCTAGCTATACTATTTTGCAACATTTATAAAATGTTTTAAAAAATTTACAGGAAGTATGAATATAAAAAACCCCCAAAAGAAGGAAAATAAAATACTGAAGAATATTTTGTATATATGTTATATTTTAAAAAAATATGATAACCACGAAATTGGATATAATTATTTATTACTGTTTTCATTTTTATTATGCTCAAAATATAATAAAAAGATAAACATAAGCTATGATGATAATATTATACTAAAAAAAATACCCCCATCAAGTAATGATCCCACATTTGATACGTCAAAATGGGAGAATAAAACGGGAAGAAATGAAAAACAACAGAATAATAAAATGGAAAAAAATGTGAATGAAAGAAAGTTAGAAGGAATGAAAAACAGAGGCAATATAAATAATGGACATAATAGTAAGAAGAAAAATACTGAAATTGGTAACATATTACATTTGGAAGAAAATAAAGTTGTAGATCTTAATTTATTTTTTTTCAACTTATATAAAAATAAAAAATATTATACGAGACAAAATAAAATGATAAATATTGACAATAATAGTAGAAAAAAACGAATTATTAAAAATGGTTCCGTAAAAAATATATTAGAACCTTTGAAATATATGAATATAATAAATTATATACGTGAAAAAAAATTGAAAGATTTAAAAAGTTACTACTCAGATGATGATGCAATAGTTGACAAATTTTCTTTAACAAGTTATCATATTAAAAAACAGTTAAATGAAAAAGTAGAAAAAGAAAATAAAAAAAAAGGAAGAAGCATGTTAGAACCCATAAAAAGGGAGAAAAACACACACAGGGGTCCATTAATTAATAATTTTAGCATTGATGAAAATAATAACGATAATGAAATAAGTAAAGATAAAAAATGTTTTACAAACAAAGATGAAGAAAATATGAATAATAAAAAGAGTGATGATACTAATTATAGAAGTAATAGTAGTTCCACATCTTCGGAATCAAATAATGAACGAAGGAAGAGTAATGAAATAGCTGATCCAAAATTAAATATAAGTTCATTTAGTTTATATGTTTTAATAAAAGAAAAGGTTTTAAAATATGAAGAACTGTTAAAGGTTTCATTTGAAAATATATTAAGCCCAGATAAGGAAATATTAATACTATATGATGATGATTTAAATAATTCTAAATATGTAAGAACATTATATTATTATTTATTATATACATATCAAATAAGAAAGGTATCAATAATTGAAGGTGGGATAAATTCTTATCATACTTTAATTGAAAATGATAGTTTTTTTAAACAAATAGAAAAAAATACTATAAATGGAAGAGTTGTAGAAGATACTATTGAAAACAATAATTATGAAGATCATTTAAATTTTTATTTACATTATTATAATTTTTTAAAAGATGAAAATGTGTTACGATATTGTTTTCATCAATCGAATGTTTGCTATTTGTGTAACTATCCAATTTTCCAAAAAAAATTTATAGATGATTTTTTTTCCGAAATATATAACGATTATCCTATATTTGAAGAGGTGTATTATTTTCTTACTTATGAAAATATATGCATAAATTTGTTATCATTTTATGATTTAATAATAAGAAAAAAGAAAACAGAAAAAATCAAATATGATAAAAAAAATAATTCAGATGGTGCATTATCTCATTTTTCAAAAATATTTAATTATATAAAAAAAAAAAAGGAACCAAGTTCATTGTCTATACCTTCATCAACCTGGACAAAAGACAGTGTGTCCTATAATGGCAGATATAATATAGGTGTTGAAAAAGATAATGAATCATTCTTTTCAAACAAAAAAAATAATTTTTTGGCAAATAAAAATTACTTTAGTTTAAATTATTATTTAGACTATTATTATAAAAAAGGTAAAACGGATTTCCCATTTGATCCAGCAAATAGCCATAATGGATATGAAACTGAAATGAATAAAAATGGGGATATGAACAATTCAGGTACGTATTATAATTTACGTGATAAAATGAATGAAAAACATTTATATGATCATGAAGAAAACCAGAAAAAAATTGACGAGACAACTCATTCAGCTAATATATATGCATATCAAAATAGTAGAAAATCTGAAATAGATAATAAATATGTGGAACGAAATGAAATTTTAAATAAAAATGGGAATGAACAGATGGATGAAGAAAAGAGAAAAGATCTATCACTTGATGAAAAAATAACTAACTTACCAATGTTTACAAATAATGCTGATAAAAAAAATGTTATCGATTTTGATATATATAATATATATTCATATATCGATGTAGTTTGCTACAATAGTTTGCTAGAGAAATGTAGTGATGGTTATAAAGATGAAAAGATATATAATGAGAAAAATCTGAAAAAAGCAAATGGTTGCAAAATTTTTAACTGTTTCATAAGTTATGTATATCAACCAATAATACCCCATAATATACGATCAAATAATATTATAAACAATTTTGTTGAATATGTTAAATATTATAAAAGTACTATATCGAATATTAATAATAATAACATAGCTACTGACCCGAATTTATATTTAAATTGTAACAAGCTTGATCCAAAACTATTTTTAAATACTCCTTATTTGCCTTATACTAGTTTTAGGCAACCAAAATATGAATATCATAAAGATAACGCAAAACAATCTATTGAAAAAGAAGATACATCATCCAAAAGGAACAGCAATAGTACTACTGTGGATGATGGTAGTCAAAACAACTTAGAAAAAAATGAAAGAACAAATATTAATGATTCAGATTTACAAAATTCCAAAGCATATAATGACTTATTAAATAATTCTATATTAAATAATACATGGATAAAAAACAGACCCGATTTATCATCATGTAAACTTATGATATATGATAATTTGTTAATTCTTTATGGAGCCCCATATATATGCGATACAGATATTATAGTAAGAAATTTGAATGAGATACCCTGTACTGAATCGGATATGAATGATAAGAAGAATAATAATTTATGTGCTGAAGAAAGTTATGCAAACAATTTGGTTAATAATGACATATCATCAGAAATGAAAAACGCAAATGGAAAAGATCAAATAAATGATGCAAAAGAAAATGGGGAGAAAGAAAATGGGGAGAAAGAAAGCGCGGAGAAAGAGAGCATGTCCAACAATTTAGATATAGGAACTAGAAACTTTTTGAAAGAAAATGAAAAATACCGAAATAAAAAAGGAAATAAAAGCATAGATTTAAATAGTTGTGATGATAAACTAGAAAAAATAATAATACATAAATATAAGGATTTGAAGAAAAAAGATGTTTTGTTTAATATTGATTGTTACAAATTAAATAGTATAGATATCAATTGGGTAATTTTATCAAATAATATATTTCATAGTATAACAAATGATCATATATCTGATATATATGATTATTATGAATCTTATTTTAATTTATCAAAGAGTAATATGCCAAGTAAAGAAATTATTTATTCTTCAAGTTCTTTGTCCAGTAGTAATTTGATATCTCATATACCTGATGAACAGGATTATTCTTTTTCCGATTATCATAATTTATATACTAAAAATTTGAAAGAAAAGAATAACATAAATAAAACTGAAATATTTCATTACAAAAATGTGAAAATTGATGCAGTTAATATTTATGCTATATTTGATATACGTTCTATTTATAAAATTACGACCAAACGTATGTTGGGTAAAACTCTTTATTTCTATTTCAAGATCAACGAGGTATTTGCTTGGCTGTTCGGCCATTTCTCGATTCATTCTTATGTTAATTTACTTTTATTTTGCAATTTTATGACTTATTTTGATGTCAATTTTCTTTTATTTTTCCTTTTGCAGAGTACCCCATTGATGGCCTTAAATTTTGAAAATGACGCGGAGATGCAATCGTGTGTTTGTTCAGTTAAGGAAGTCCACACAATGCTTTCCAAAGAAAAAAAATAAACTGAATATTTTCATATAAGCACATATTATACATCCGTTTCATTAGATGTAGAGCATTGTTACGATGTTCCAACATTTTTACTTTGTTTATTTTATGGCGTTTGTTACGCCTGTTTTTTTTTTTCGTGCATATTTATACGCATATATATTTATCTATATGTTCTTATGCATGTGCAACATTTGTATACATCTTTAAAAAGAGTTGTGATTAATTCCTTTATGTTCTTACGAACAAAAATAACAAATATTTATTGTAACAGTATATATAAATGCGCATATGTAATTTAAATAATTTGCAAATTAAAAAAAAAATCTACAAAAAAAAATGTGAATTCAATAAAGTCTAGGAATTACAATTTCTCGAGAAATATGGTCATAAATATGTAAGTAGGTAAAAAAAATATACATATATATATGTGTAGCACATATATAATTGTATGTTCATGTTGATATATATGTCTCTACCAAATTAGGGGGATAAATCGTTATGATTATGAAATATCTGTCATTGATGGAGGTTTGTAAAATTTGTTGGGGTCATTAAAATTTTCAGAATCTATGTGTGGATAACTATTTATATATTCATGAGAACTATTGTCTAATTCGCTAGCTACATTATAATTTTTTATTTTGTCATGATTACAACAGTTTTTATTTTCTGAATAGTAATAGTCATTTTCATTTTTTATATTTATATCATTGGATCCAAAATGGGAAATATTTTCTTTTTGTAAATTCAAATCATAATTATAAGCATCACCATATTTGACATTACTAGTAGGCAATGTGTCATCGCTATTGTAAATGTTGGAATATTTTTGACAATTATCTTCTCTATATGGATAATTATTTGAGTTATCTGAGTTTAATTGATAATTTGGGTCATAGCGATTATTTTTCTGATTATCTAGCCAAATGTTGTGCAGGTTGTCATTAATTTTAGCTGTTTTTTCAACATTTTCCTCATAATTATAATTCAAAATATTTTTAATTCTATTAGAATTGATCCAAGGAAAGTTTGTTCTTCTTACTCCTTTATTTTCATCGGGTATATTGTTTTCATCTGATCTTAACAAAAAAAAAGAGTCCTTATATAGATTATTATTTTTTTTTACACGAACATTTGGTTTATTACATTCTGATAGTGGTGTTAATGTTCTATCCAAATTATCTCTTGCTTGTTTAGGTAAATTTAATCGTTCTTTTTCAAAAGGCCCATCAGGATTAGCATATGGAGGGTTTCGATTTTTTACTATAGGCAATTTATCACTTCTTTGAGCATCTTCTGAAACTGTTAAAAATCTGTCGTTTTCTAAACTTGATTTATTATGTGGAGCAGATTTACCCAGAATTTTTTTCCATGTATGATATGTTTTTTCTAAATCATATTCATCAATATTAATATTAACCGTTGCACTTCCACTTTTTCTTCCTACACATATACTCATTTTCCCTTGCATGTCAGGTACAAGTTTGGTTTCGAAATATTTTTGTTGATTATCGTATGTTGAATAAGAAGTTAAAAGTCTTCTTGCTGGATATGTTTCTAATTCTTTATGATCAACATGATTTAAAATATTCTTCATTTGTGAACTATCACCTTTTATATAAGAAATTTTTTTTCTTGAATTTAAATTTAATTCTGTTATCCTGTTACACACAACCCCTGCATTTTTATTTTTGTCCATATATAAACCACAATTTTCTAAAACGAGTTTTTTCCCTTGTTTATTTTCTAACCCTTGAGGCATTTCTCCATTTTGCTCATCATATGTATATTCGAACATTTTGTGTTATGAAATAAAACAGTTTTATTATTTTGTATTTTGTCCCCTCCTTTGATAAGGAATGTGCTTGAATTTGTCTATACAAATAGAGATATAATTATGCACACATACATACATATATTTGAAAGCCAAAGGATGGTATAAGGGACAATATAAAATAGGTTATAAAAAACAAACTATGTATATTATATAAAATATGTACAAAACATTAAGGGGGAAATATCAAAAAATATATATAACAAAATGCTTGAAAAAAATGAAATTAAAAAATAAGTATATCATTTAGCTAAAACTATTTCATGACAAAACAAATACAAAAAATATTTAGAAAATATAAAATATTCTACAACACAAAGATTGTCATTTGTGCCATCCTGTTCTTAATTTTTTAATAGATGTATTATGCAGATACGTTAAAAAAAACAAATCATAGGTGTTATTGCATTTATAGAATATGTGTACGTCTATATATATGCTCACAGGTAACAATAATTTAGATATATTTTTTATCTACAAAATTTGGAAAATCTTAATTAAGACAAGGTTGTGAAATAACAACATTTATACTATATACACTTTTTTATGTATATTATGTAAGCATTACACAAACACTGGATATATATTATTTTAATTTATTTTTTTTTATCGCAGTTCAAAAAAAATTCTTTTAAGTTGAATCTTTAGTTAAATTCTGCAACATTTACAAATACACTTTTTGTCTTTTCTTTTGTTCTTTTATAACATATTATTAGTGTTTGTTATTTTGGATCTTTTGAAAATAGAAAAATAACATTCAAAAAATTTAACATAATTGAGAAAAAAAAAACAAAAAAAAATATAAATGTGCAATTCGAAACTTTGGTATTATATTGCATAAGTCATATATTCGGTAAGATTATATATCATAGGAAAAATTAAATAAATAAGAAAATAATTAAAAAAAAAATATTATATATATATATATATATATATACGACGTTTGTGCATTATACCCCTTTGTTTGGTCATTGACTTTTTTTGCACACATAAGCCAAAATAACATTATCTACAATTTGGAATTAAAAAAAAAATAATAAGACCTAAATAAAATACTAAAAACGAAAGGAAAATAAGAACAGGCTTATTCTTATAAAATACAATCCTTAACAATTTTTGTGAATATTTTAAAACACTCAAATTAATAGCACTATATATTTTATTTTTTTATTCTTAAATTAATAATTATAAAATACCAAATTTCTATTCCTATTTTTTATGAAGCACACATATACATGCACACACACACATTTTTTTTTGAAAAGTTCCATTACTTTGAACATACAATTTCCTATTAATATATCTACATGTATATATGAGTTTGTGGAATGAACTTATAAGATGAAAGTTTGGATTTGTGTCTTTTATTTAATTTTATTTTTGGCAGTTTTATCCTATTCAACAACATAGTTAAATAGCTAAATCATAATACAAATTTGTTTGAACATACAATTAAAATATTTCTTTTTTTTCTGAAAATTTAATATGAGGATATATATGTACATTTATAAAAAATATATAAATCATGTACAAATGTAAGTAAATATATTCTATACATTTTCAATCGTATTTAATCAAATAGGGGCTCGAAAAGAATGTTTTCCTTTTATAGGGAAGGATAATTTTCCATATAATATCTCATTCCTTTTTACCATACAATTCTAGTCTGTTTTTAAGTTAAGAAATGTTTGTTATTTTGTCAACTCATACAAAATATATAGAAAAAATAATATACATTTATATCATATATAATATTTTGTGTATTCCTATAATATATACAAGACCCCGATATGAATTTAATTTTTTTATCTACTTGTTGCCTTGTTGGATATTTCGACTTTCTTTATTTTCTTTGGAAAACATTTTTTTAATTTGTTCATAAATATTGGTACTAAAAAATAGCGCAATTAAAAAAAAATAATAATAACTTTATATTTCTTTAAATTTAATACGATAATATGGGGATATTGTTTTTTTAAATTAATTGGATTTATATTTATGTGTAAAAATAAGAAATTTAGTCAATAAGCATACTTAAAAAAATGTATTATTGTACTGTTCTTATTTTGGGAAAATAACAAAATTTGTATATTCGCATATAATCTATATAATATTTATGTTCATTCATAAAAGTTAAATATTCGTATGTGTATACCACAATATAGAATATGGAGCAATAATTATGTAAGGGAAAATATACAAGTCATTTTTTGTAAACTCTGAAAAGTAACCTATTTTACAAAACCAAAGTAAAATGCTTGTAAGTACTGCGAATAATGGGATACACCATCAGGCTATATTATTAAAAATGTTTGCAATAAATTTTGTGCAAATTTAATAACATTCATTTTATGTATCCTATATATGATCTATATTTTTTACCGTTGCCGTTTTTTTTTTATTTTTGATAAATATTCATAATGAAATTTCGTAAAAAATTGAATGCGGAGGCTCATCCAAAATATCGAGAACACTATATTTCATATAAAGAGTTAAAGAATGTCATAAAACTGATAACAGGTAATGAGATGCTTCATATGTTTAACACATTTATTTGCTTGCTTTTATGCCCCATATTAAGCTAGGGCATGCTTATATTTTTTACACGAGTGTGTATTTTTAAATCATACTATTGAAACGGTTGAAAATGTTTTTCTAAATTTTTGACATGATTTTTTGCATTTTTGATGTCCTTAGGAAATGATACGTCTACTTATACGATAAAAGAAATTACCACAAACTTTGGAAATATAAGAGCCCTAAGTGGAGCCGAATATAAATCACCAGAATCTCGATTTCAAGACATCCTAAATGCGGAACTAGATAAAATTAATAATTTTACTGTTGCAATAATAAAACAATGGTTTAAAGAAGCTAAGACATATTATAAAGAATTAAAAAGAAATGAGAAATCTATAGATATATTAAATATAGAAAAAAAATTAAATAGATTAGGTAATACATTAATATTTATAGAAAAATATAGACATATTAATTTTATAGGATTTCGTAAAATTACAAAAAAATTTGATAAGCATAATGGCAAAACAGTTAGCTCTTCATTTTATATAAATGTTGTAATAAAAAGTCTTTTTATGACTTTTGATATAAATTTATTAGTATATATATTATCGATATGCTATAAATATTATAGAATTGTAAAAAATAAAAATAACATTATAGAGGTTAATGAAAATGCAAAAGAGGACCAGGCTGTTTTAAATACCAACGTGCAACATAATGCAAATGTATCGAATTGTGATAAAATTAATAATTCAATGATAGTTGAAAATGATAATTTAATTAAAAAGGATGTAAATATAAAAGAGAATAATTTATCTGCTAGTATATCCACGACAGAAGATTTACCCAAGCAGACAGAAGGTTTAGGTAAACAGGCAGAAGATTTACGCAAGCAGACAGAAAAAGGTGTTGAAAATACGAAATATATTGTAAAACTACAAAATGTAATGTCAGTTAAAGTAGAAATATGTAAGCATTTCATTTTTCAATATAACGATTTAAAAGAATCTGATATGCTTACAAGTTTTAATAATTTAATGGATATAATATCAAAAAATAAAATACAAAATTATTATATAACTATATATTTTGATGATCCAATGTTAAATACTTACCATAATTATATTAATCAAAATTTACAAAATAATGAATGTTTTAGAATACGATCATATATTTATTCAAAAGGTGATGATGAACAAAATATTAAAAAAAATACACATATCCAAAAATTTAATTTATATGAACCCAGTCATGATAACAATGAAGAATTTATTCCTCCAGAAAAATTAGTAAACCAAAATTTAGAAATAAAAACAGTAGATGATTTATATTCAGCATCTATCCATGATATGCGTAATAATGATAAGAGCATTATAAATGATTCAGGGTTTCAAAAAAAAAATTCTGATAATATAACTTCTAAAACAGATGAATCAAAATTGGCTAGTACAAATAATAGTGTTAATAATATAAAAAAACAAGATGATGGTATAACACAAAAATTTATAGAAAAGTATATTTCTGAGATTAAAGAAAAGAAACTTAAAAGTTATATTAAAAGTAAACTAAATAGATTGCATTTTTATGGTGAAAATGTAACAGGATATATCGACGAAAATATATGTTATTGGGCTCATAACGATAAAAAAAGTATTTATAATAATGATTATAGTGAGGATGAAGAAGAAGATAATTGTGTAGAGGGGGATGTAAAAAGCGATGTCAATAAAAATATTGACACTACCAATAATTTAGATGAAAAAAAACATATTTGGACTGGAAAGGGGAATAAGAGATATTCCTATTTTGATCACGCTATTATTGATATTAGTATAAAAGAACATATGGATAAAAATATAATACTTCAATTAAATAACCTTAAAGGGGTTAAAGAAATTTGGGGATATTCCTCTTTTCTTCAAGGTATATCTTTATTTTATTCAAACCAGATATCAACCTATCCACACTGGACAGTTTATACACATACTAACCTTACAAAACCGAAAAGCATTGATAATTCAAAAAAAAATAAAAAAGAAAAGAAAAAAATGGAAGATTGCTCAGAAAATAGTGCTAGTAACGGAAGTAATGTGGTTCTCTCTGGAAATACGAATAATTATACAAATGGAAGTACCCAAAAAAAAAAAAAAAAAAAACAGAAAAAAAAATCCGAATTTAACGGTGAGTATAAAAAGGGTATTACATACACCGGGGCGTCTGCACGAATTGCACACCAAAGTGAAGTTATATTTAGAAATGAAATAGAGAAAACTAAATCTTTCAATAATACATATCATAGTATTTATGATTCTAAAAAAAATATGCATCCAAACTGGAATGGCAATGATAAACATCATAGCAATTATGGCAATAATCGAATGAAATATTCCAACACAAATAAAAGCTTCCCAATCAATACCTATACAATAGAAAACCCCAATTTTTATGAGCCTCTTCTAGATTCAGAGGACGATGCGAGATGTCAAAACTTTAAGTCACCTTCTGGTAGCATTTTTTCCTTTTTTAAGCGTTTGTTTTTTAAAAAAAGTCAAATTGGTGATAATAAAATTCCCAAAAATTCTGTAGTTCGAGTGGAGCCTAAAACATTTTTTGCTAATGAAAGAACCCTATTACAATGGTTAAATACTAGTGTATTGCTTTCAACAATTTCTATAACCCTTCTTAATTTCTCAAATTTTTATGGTTTTATCTCTGGAATTATTATGGCACCTGTTGCTATTTTTTTTATTATATATTCATTTTATATTTATTTAAAAAGAGCCAATGCACTGATTAATAAAGAACCCATAGATTACACCGATAAAGTTGGTCCCGGAGTTTTAGTCATTACATTGACATTTGCATTGTCAACAGTTGTCGTACTAAATGTATACAGTCATTTCATTGGGGTCCCATATAAAGGCGAGGCACCAGTAAATCAAAAATGAAGTGGAATATATACATGAATTTTAATAAATTTAATTTAAACAAATTTGTGAAATTTCAAAAAAAAAAACATAAGCATTGTTTTATATTAACAAAGTTTAAACCACCTTGCAATGGTAACGAACTTGCTATATAAAGATAAACCCCTATATAGTATATATTCGAAACATAGCATTATATAAAAATATAAGAACAAAATATATATACAGAAAGGGAGTAAATCTTCGCAATGTGTTTGCATTTAATTCGATATATATGACATGCATATATATATGTGGAAAAAACTGAAATGGAATTATATTTAACAATGTTTTAATAATTCGAAGGAGAATTATATAATTATTAATTTTATAAATATGTGTAAATTGTTGTTGTATCTTGAATTAAAATAATATGTATAAGTATATATGCTCATGTAATACATATTCATTGTTTCTTTTTTTGTTATATAAATTTTTAAAAAGTTTAAAAAACAAGTCACAAAAAAATATTAGTATCTAATATTTAGGCTATTTTTTTTTTCACTTTCAACTGTTGGGCACAACCAATATTTATCTGGAGCTATGTTATCACTTCTATGAATGTCAGTAAATATGGCTTGTGCTTTGCTGCTCTGATTGGTAGTGGATGCATCGTCTCTTGGAACTATTCCCTAAGAATCAAAAAATTTATATGAGCAGAAATATGTACGTATGCATATTTATGTTGAGAAAGGCATAGTATTTATTACCACATGACATAAATATACTAAAAAAACACAAGCAATTAACTTCCTATTTATTAATTACCATTTTGGTATGAACAAACGAATCCCTTCGGTTTTTTCTAGCATCTTGTTTTTTATAAGTTGCATATGCATCGAATTCTGAGAAGTTTTGAACAATAATATTGGAACAACCAGGCTTTCTTTCCACCATAATTTCTGTTCTACCACTTGATTTATCTGTTACCGCGTATTTCGTAGAAAAATATTTATCGATTTCACTATCATCAACATGCCTAGATAATGCTCTTTTCGGTGTTAATACATGTCCTTTGTCAGAAAAAAAATATTTTGAATCATTTAAATCTGCATCACTTACATTATTTTGTATAATGCCCTTTAATAATTCCCCATGGTGGCTTATATCATTTTTAATTCGTCTATTTCTTAGATCGATATCATTTTTAATTTCTGATTGCAAGCCTGCATATTTCATATCACTGTTTCTATGTTTAAGACCGTATTTTAAAAAACATCCATCTGCTATATTTTTTTTTTCATTAGGGCAATTATGCAAAATTCCATAAATGTTATTACCATATGAAAAATTATTTCCATTAAATACGGATCTTTTTCTGACATCAAAATTTTTTAAATGATCCAAACGTTCAGAACTTAATCCGGCATAATTAAATTGGTCCATGTTTCTAGAAAATTATATAATAATGTTCACAATTATCAAACAAATAAATGAATGGTGCGAACAACAAAATGCGATATACGTATATGTGTGTAGTGAAATAAAAAATAATGATAAAATACAAAAGTATAATATTTAGTTTGTAAATATATAAATATTTATAATATATGCTATTATCTACACATGAATGTACAAATAATGACTATAATAGAACAAATATCCATTTAAAAATATATGGATATATTATTATTACAAGCTAAAAAAAACATGCTTAATAACAATTTATAAGACAAATAATTTTTTAAGAATTTTACATTATACATATATATATGTTTACATGTGTATTATTTATTTTTTTGTCATTTAAATATTTTGTAGAATTTCATTACTGTTGTTTTTTATGTATATATATATCAATTTTCATTATTAAAATATAAAATCATTTGTTTACACACATAAAAAGATTCTTCCGTTGTCCATTTTTTTTATACCGTTGCATATTGGTGCTATTTATTTATTTTTTTTTTTTTTCTTTCATTTTTTATAAAAAAATAACATATATTGCCTGAACGTTCAGGTGTTTATGCATTTGCAAGTATTTACATGTATATATAATAAATAAAAAAACAACTTTTTTAAGGGATATAATTTTTTAAATAACATATAAATGTTAATCTTATAGAAATTGTTTAAAATATGAGAAAATTCTAATCAATAAATGTCAATTTATTATATAATTGGCACATAACAAAAAATAAGATCATTTGAAAATGCTTTAAAAATATATTGCCATAAATGGTCCCTTATTACATTTTTTTGTCTTATCCTGTTTTGTTCATAATTTTTTCCATTTTTTTTTTATTATAAGAATATTTTTAGCTAGATATAAAAAAAATAGCTACACATTTAGTTCATTATTAATATGAACAAAATGTTAGACAAGAAAGATTTTTAAATACTTTTTATGATAAAGACTGTATTTTCAATGAGGAGTTATTTAAAAAAATTATAAATGAAAGTATATTGATAATTTTATATAAAAATAAAAAAAATAATTTAATATGAATTTTTTTTAATCAATAGCAAATGGGACAATCCCCACACCATTCCTCGCATATATATATTTTGGAGGGGATGCATGAATTTATTACTACAAACATATATATTTATGCATATATATACAAATTCATTTGTTTATATATACATATCCACGATAAAAAAATAATTCTACAACGTTTCGCATATAAAGTTATGATTCGTGTGACAGCACATATCAGCGGCAATATTCATAGCTTTATAAGCAATGTCCTTAGCAGATAAATTTTCGATATCGTATAAAGCTCTTGCAGCTGCTATTGCATATGGGCCTCCCGATCCTGTCCCTAAAACATTTCCAGATGGTTCTAAAACATCACCATTTCCGGTTACCTCTAATAAAGTGTCCTTGTCAGCCACTATTAATACTGCTTCCAAATGACGTAAATATCTATCAGTTCGCCACAATTTGGCTAGTTCAACACAGCTTCTCAGAAGTTGATCTGTACATTCACAAATAAAATAAAAATACATATATATATTTATGTTGTATATTAAAACTCTTATGATTTCATGCAAAAATATAAATGTTTAAACGCTCCAATTTCGTATGTATACTAAAATGAAAATTATTTACTTGGGTATTCGTCAATTTTTGTTTCAAATTTGTCTAATAAGGTAAAACAATCTGCTGTAGCGCCTGCGAAGCCCATTAAAATGTTATCTTTTAGCCTTCTTATTTTTTTTGCGTTTCCTTTAACTATCTAAAAAATTGTGAATATGTATGATTCATTATGAGTATATGGAAATAATTGATATCAATAAACAAATGGCTATGTGTCGTGGAAAATAAACACTGTATTATGTATATACATAATATATTTTTCATGTAATTTGGCCAAACCATTGTTCCTTGGGAAACCATGCCATCACCGATTAAACACTAGAAACGAAAAAAGTAAAAGTAAATGTGTAATAATACATTTAAAATGTTTTATTATAACGAATATATGGATATATAATTTAAATGAAACTTGAATTTTCATTATATTCGCACACTTTATATTATTTTCCTTAATAAAATTTTACCACTTCATTGTTTTTGCGCACGCATAATATCGTAGTTCCATGTCGCGGTATCACAATCTTTCCACTATCAGAAAAGTAGCTTCTCTATATGATTAAAAAAATATATATATGTATACTCTATATTTGGTCCTTTATACGAAAAAAATAAAACATAGTTATGAGAAATAAGAATGTAAGTATTTATTTGTATGTACTAACTTGAATTGCTGTGGTTATTTGTTTTCGCGGTTTAACTATATTTGAAAGGGATTTAAAAAACATTTTTCTCTTTTTGTATTAAGGCGATTAAAAAGGTAAATTTAATAACATTATTAAGACGTATTCGCGCTTAAGTGTAGAAAACACTTGTAGTGTTATGCATACAAATGCGAATTAGTATTATTCTTTTTTCTCAAAAGCATGAAATTATAGAATATGAAAAGAAACAATATAACTGTAATAATAAACAATAATAAATATAAATTAAATTACAGTAAATCATATGGTAATCATATGAATTTTTTTATGCATTAAAAGAAAAAAAAAAGAATTAAAAAAGAAAAGTCTCCATAAGAATTTGGATTTATTAACCTATTATATATGTATATATATATTTATAATATATAATATATCATCACATGAAAAACCTTTTAATAAAATATTAAATTATTCATATGTAGGTGAATAAAAGGAAAAGAAAATTAATTTATTGTTTTGAACATATGCAAAGGAATAAAACTGTGAAATATCACATGGTATGAAACTATTATTTGGGGGGGTATTTGTTTTATTGTACTAAAATATTTTTTATTCATAACTTGAATTATTCTTTTTAGTGAAAAATAAAAAAATATTGACAAAGAAAAAATCAATATTAAGAAACATATTTTTATTAATGAAATTTTAGCCTTATAAATCTGAGATATCATTCCAAAAGACGAAATAAAAAAAAATTTAATTTATAAAATATTATGAAAAACAATAAGATAAAAAAATGGTGTAGCAAATCTTTAGATAATTATACATGTGTAGAATTGTTAACGGAATTCAATTTATTCTCTTTTATAACATTTTTTGTAGATATGTTTGTATGTATATGTATCACATAATTGATTTTAAAAAATATGCAAACACACCCACACATATAAACGAAAACAAAAATAGGATTGGAAACAAAATTATTTTTCAAAATGTAAATGTTCATACACATATGAATGCATTCATTGTATGTACCACCACTCTTATGCAATAGTTCAAGATATTGGGTATTTCATACAATGCTTTGCATATAAGGAACTAAAAAAATTATATTTTTATGATGGCACATGGTTATTAATATATGCCATGTTGCGCAAATATAGTTGCCATATTAATCATTAAGCTTTGATCTTCTTTAAAGATTTGGTTATATTCTTCTGGAATCTTGGTTTCACTAATCTCATCAATAATATTTATTTTTGTATCATCTTCATATTCAAGAACTAAATTTGGTAGTTCTACTAAGTAAGAAAACTGTTTATTTGATGGTACATAAAAATCAATAATATTTTCTCCATATTTTAATGTTTTTATAGGATAACAATTATATATATCCCATATTTTTAATCCATCTTTACCTAAAGAAATCATAAATTGATTTTTATCACTAACATAACATTTTATTATATCATTTTTATGGCCTATAAATGTAGTAAAATTTTTTAAATTAAAATATGGATGGTTTTGAGAATAATTTTTTAAAAGTTTATTATCTTTAAAATTTTCATATTTTTCATCCTTAAATGTTTTATTCTCTTGTTCATCATTCTTTATGATTTTTACATAATCGTTGTTACATTTATTTATGTTTGCAAGATGAGGTTTTCTATCCTCTTTACACTCGTTGCTATGTCCATGTCCATTGTCAAGCAAGCTAGCAATTGGTATTCGGAATATTTTCTTGCCTTTACATAAATATAAGTGTGTATTAAATGGGTAATTTGAACATATATATGAGCAATTCATTGAATATGTTTTTAATATTTGTATTGGTTGATTTGTTTTTAATCCCCAAATATATAAACTTCCATCATTAGTTAAAGAAATTAATGTAAAATATGAATCATATATATTTGGTGTTATTGGAAGAATTTGCTTTATACTTGTATTTATATCATGTTGATAAAATAGCATTGGTTTAGTTGCACTTTTTTTTCTTAACATGTCATGTAAATTATATACATGAATTATATTATCATCACTATATGTATATACAACATTTAATGTTTGATCAATTATTATATCTTTTATACATCCAAAATGTGCCTGAAATGAACTAATTAATAGTCCTGTTATAGAAGACCATATATATATATTTCCTGTTTTATCACCCCCCAAAATTAATTTTTCATTTTTTGTTAATTTAATTATATTTATATACACTCGTAAATGTTTTGTATATATTGCATTACTTTTTGTGGATGAATATTGTGTTATAATTTTTCTATTTGCATTTAAAATTAAAAAATTTCCATTTTTAAGCATACATATTTTTTTCTCATTATCTTTAATTGATAGTTCAAACTTATTTTCACATCTTTCGTTATCTGCATTTATACAAAGTATATCATAGTTGTCATAAATTAGCATTACTTTGTTCTGTTCCATTTTTTTGTTATTTACTTTCCTATATTAATATTTTCTCTGTTTTAATGTTTCTTCGTCATTTATATGTACAGTTATGGGATGTAACTTTTATTACATCGAGTTATATCTTTTATTCTTTCTTCTTCTATATAAAGGTTGTCAGAAAATAATTATTTGTATTCCCCATATGTTTTATAAGATTAATGATATATCTCGAAATTCTTATGCGAATATGATAATTCTTCCTAACTCGTGATCAATAACAAAAAATATATGAATGCTAAAATATGGATATAATTTTATTCTTAAAATTTTTAGGTGGTATATTTATTTGAATACATTTTAATAAATACTTTAAAAAAAAAATAATATAATATACGAAATATGTTCCAATTTTATATTCTATATTTTCTTCTACTTTTGTTTTTAAAAATAATTTTACAATTTTTTTTTTTAACTATTTATAGCAGTCCAAAAAACATCACAATTTGTGGAGAAAATTATTTTTATAATTACATAAGCACTAATACGTGTATATACTTTTTTCTCGTAGCTTAAATATACAAGGATTTATAGAGTGTATATGTTTTTTATTTTTGTTAAGTATTGTAAAAAAAAATACCAATAAATTGGTGAATTGTATAAAAATAATCTTAACTATAATTAAAAGTACACAATGATATAATTTTTTTTTTCTTTTTAGTTACATTCAAAAAATTGGTGATGTTCTAAGAATGCAATTTCATGCAACTTAATTTGATCGTATTTTCATATAAGAGTGAATATATGATATTTGTATTAAACTTAAAGGAATATTTTTTTTAATTTTATTATATAATATTTGGAAATTAGTAAAATATTATAGAAATATTGATATATATAAAAAACAGTATTATAAACACCCATTATTTCAGTGATCGTTATCATAGGGTTGGTATAATGTTATCTTTCAGTAAAAAAAAAAGAAAAAAGAAAATATAATACATTATATTACTACATATTGCAATATAATGAATAGTACCAGATTGCGTCACATTGAAAATGCATTAAATAATTTTAATTTCATGTCCCCTTTGGACATTTATATGCGTTTATATTTTAAAAGTAATAACATAAAGAATAGAGATAAACCTTATATTTCAGAACATGTCTACAACATTATAAAAAATAAAACTCTTTTAGCATACCTGTCTTCCCCTGTTTCATTGTACACCAATATAATAAAAACATATTTTTCATCGGATAAGTAATAATACAAATAAAGCCACATAATATATGCATATATTTATTTAGACATGAAACTTATCATAAATTTATAATATATATTTTTTACGTTAAATTACAGATGGAAATACGAAATGAATAATGAGAAAATTCCTGCACATGTCAGGTATTCTTTCCCAAAGGAATTATATGATCAACTCGTAAACTGTTATGGTGAAAAAAAAAGTATTACTTTAATGTCGATTTTAAATGAAAAGGCACCTGTTTTTTTACGAGTTAATACTAATAAAATATCCAGAAATGATTTATATAAAAATTTAATGAGCAAAGGTATTAGTGTTGAAAAATGCGTAAATTCCCCAAGTGGATTATTATTAACAAAAAATCAAATATTAAAAAATATTCATGAATATAAAAAAGGATATTTTGAAATTCAAGATGAAGCAAGTCAAATAGTTAGTTCAAAAATACCCGTCAAACCAGGTGATAAAGTACTTGATTATTGTGCTGGGTCAGGTGGAAAAACATTAGCTTTTTCAGGTTCTATGGAAAATACAGGAAAAATATATTTACATGATATACGAGATAGAATGTTATCACAAGCAAAAATTCGATTAAGACGTGCTGGAATTCAAAATTATATTCTTTTAAATTCAAATCATATTTTATTAAAAAAATTATTTGGATATATGGATATTGTGGTTGTTGATGCTCCATGTACTGGTACAGGTGCATTAAGAAGAAACCCAGAAATGAAGTATAAATTTACAAATGAAAAATTATATGAATATATGGATTTACAAAGAAAAATTTTTGAAAAAGCTTTATTTTATCTTAAAAAAAATGGTAAAATTGCATACATAACATGTAGTATATTGGATGCTGAAAATGTGCATCAAGCAAAATATTTTTGTCAAAAACATAATCTTTATTTATCTGAGCCACCATTTCATTCTTTACCACAATCAAAATCCATGGATGGTTTTTTTTTAGCGATTTTTGAACGGAAAGAATGATCAAGTGTGCCAGTGGGGTATGAGAACAAAACATGTTATTTACGTATTATATATGTGTATTATATTTAATACTTTTTTTTTGTAAATTAAAAAAATGGAATTACAGTACAACAGAATAACGGAATAATTGAATTCATAGTAAAGTGTTTTTTTTATTAATTTATTTTAATCATTTCATATATTTTAAAAATCCGTTTTTTAGTGTAAAATGTTAACGACATTTCTCATTGTACCTATTCCTATTTTCTGTGTTTTAGTTTCATTCTTTTTTTCATAATTATGATATTTACAACTGTATGAATATGGGTAAACCATTTAATGTTTTGTAATTTAAATAAGTTGAATATGCATATTCTGTCTAAGCCCATGTATACATATATAATGAGGTATGTTTCCAGTATAATTTTTAGGAAGCATACATTTTTTTAAGCAACGTATTTGTATTATTTTTTATACCGAATAAAATTATAAATATATTTAGAGATAAAAAAAGAAACTAAAATTAATTTATCAAAGTTTTATTTTACTTTTCTTAAATGTTATTAATCAAACTATACAATGAGCATTTAAGGTGTTCAAAATAAATATACATATATAATTTGTTTTGCCTTAATAATGTTTTTACAAATTATGCAGATAAATGTGGTGTTTGATTGGATTTATATTAATAGTCATCATCATTTGTTCTATCATTTTTCTCGAGGTACAAATATTGTCATTATGTTTTTCTGCATTTAAGTAGAAATTTTCAACAAAAGATTTTAGCCTATATATATTTACAATATAAAATATTTTTAACTAAAACTTTTTTTAAATAAAATATGCATAAAATTGTTTAATATTTTCGAATTAATATTTTTAATTTTAGGATTATATATATATAAATATTTTTAAGGTTAAGGCTATGCAGCAGTGTATTTATAAGGCGGATGTTTGGGAGTGCGAATACATTATGCATACTAATATGAATAATTCGTGACTGGGTAATAATAAATAAAAAAAAATAATATATTTATATATTTTTTAATTTATGGGATAGAAGAAATTACAAAGCATATATTAAAAGGTATTATTTTATTTTTATATGATATTTTATAAAATTATATTTTTTATTGTTTTTCTTTTCTTTATTTTTTTAGATTTAAGTGTTTTTTTTACATTTTTCATGTTTATTTCCTTGTTCAATTATTGCTTGTAAGAATTCGCAGGAGTATGAATTTTTACCCTTAATATATAACCAGAAAAATTTTTAAGTTCAATTTTTACTCTTTGAATTGTGATGTACTTATATTTGTCATGTTATAGGTACATGATTACAAGCAAGTTTTGTTTATTACCTTGTTGAGGAAATAAAAAAATATTTATATATACTTTTATATGTTCACATGCGTATATAGTTATCTATGTATGCATGATAAAATGTAACCAATAAAATGCTGTCGTGACTTTTTTCCGTTGCTAACGACACTTTTAGTATTGAATATATAAATGCATACTTACGGGGTATATTTAACTATTTACCGAATCATTGACTCGTATTTTTATGTGCTTAACTGATAAAGCATATATATAATTTATTATTATTTTATATTTATTTATTATTTTATTTATTTTTTTCTTTTGAACGATTGAATTATTTGAGAAACTGAAGATGAGTGAATTAATTGCATTTGATTCAAATCACACCAAATCAATTAATGATTGTGAATTAGATTATTATAGCAAGAAGCTGGCAACATGTTCCAGTGATAACACTGTAAAAATATTTGATGTAAGTTTGGCAAGAGAACCTATATGTATAGCTGAGATAAGAGATCATACTTCTGCTGTTTGGAAAGTATGTTGGTCTCATCCCAAATATGGAAGTTTACTAGCTAGCTGTTCTTATGATAAAAGTGTTATAATATATAAAGAAGTGAGCATAAATAAATATGATATGATATATGTAAATAATGAGCATAAAAGTAGTGTTAACTACATTGAATGGTCACCATCAGAATATGGTTTACATTTAGGATGTGCATGCTTAGATGGGCATTTAAGTATAATATCTTATAATTTTAATAAAGGACCAAATGAAGGGGGTTGGCATAAACATAGTGTACGAGCCCATTTAAATGGTGTATCATGTTTAAGTTGGGAAAAACCATTTAATTTGATATCAGAAAATAAAAACATAAATGATACTAATGATGCTATAACTTCATTTAAATTAGTTTCTGGAGGATATGACAATCAAGTTATTATATGGATGTTTGACAATAATACAAAAGAATTCCATAAAATATTCCAAATGAATGATAAACCTCATAATTCATTAATAAAAGATGTTGCATGGAGACCTAATTTAAATGATTCTACAAATATGATTGCATCTTGTTCAGAAGAAAAAATAGTTATATTGTGGATAGAAGATGCAAGTAATAATAGATGGAAAAATGGCCAAACGATAAAATTGGAACATAAAGTTCATAAAATTAGTTGGTCTCCAAATGGAACTATATTAGCAATAGCATGCAGTAATGAAAATTCTTATTTATATAAAGAAAATATGGAAGGTGTTTGGGAAGAAATATGTAACTTATCAGATAATGAAAAGAAAAAGGTGGACGAAAGCATTGCTAGTGTTGATAATGTTGCTGCACCCATAGAAAATAGTGATAATATGGATGGATACAATAATAATGCACCATATGTGAATACAGAAGGCCAACATATGTTAAACAATAATATAAATTATCCTAACCAAATGAATAATATGCCATATGGTAATGAAATGACAGATAATTCTAAAATTCCTAAAAATATGAATGTAAATACTCCAATGATGCCAGAAGATCCAAACATGCTAAAGCATTCATCAGTACAAGGCCCACCTCCAACTATGCCAAATAATGCATTTAAAAATAATCCCTATGGTCAGGGAAGTCCACCCCTTGCTCCCCCTATAAACCCTAGTCCAATGAATCCAAATATGGCTCCTCCGAAAACCACACCACCAGGTATGCAGATGAAAAACACTATTTTGTACTTGTGGGAAATACATATATCACAAAAAATTAATAATTTTTTTTTTTTTGTTTTCTTGTAGGCCCTGCACCCCCATCACAATTAAACTCAATTGAGAAACCTCATTCTCCTGATAATCCAAATTTTTCAGGTCAACAAATACCAAACCATATGAACAATCCAGGTGGTGCATTGAAATATCCTCCCGATCAGCAAGCACCCCCAACAACAGTAAATAATATGCCTAATACTAATGCATATAATTTTAACCCAGTAAATAATAAGCCAAATATGCCTCCATCGCCTCCACAAATGGCTGGAGCCCCAAATGCCCCACCAATGGGACCACCACCTGCAGCATTTCAAAAAGGATCTACTGATTCATTGCAATACCCACCTCCAATCCCAAATGCTAATAATAATTTAAATAATAATATGCATAATAATCCACAAAATGTACCACCAAATTTTTCAAAAATGCAAGCCCCAATGAATCCAGGTCAATTTCCAAATATGAATGAAAATAAATCGAGTTTTAGTTCACAACAAATGCCGGGTCCACCACCTCCAGCATTTTCCCCAGCATCTAATGAAATGAGCGGAATGAATAAAGTTGGAAATTTCCCAAATTATAATCCAAATATGATGAATAATCCAAATGCACCTCCCCTAAAAAATATGAGTGCAGGTAATTGTCCTCCAATGAATTATGGTCAAGGCCCAACACCACCAATGAATCCACCAACTAACCCTCCAATGAACCCCCAAATGAACCCCCAAATGAACCCACCAATGAACCCGCCAATGAATCCGCCAATGAACCCACCAAATGATCCAAATTATATGAAACCAAATATGCAGTATAATTCATATCCTAATTATAATTATCCACGTCAATGAAAATGGACCCAGAGAAACATAATAAAACAAAATGATATGAGACGAAACCCAATTATTTTATTTTTAAGCTTTTCAGTGAATATTTTTTTTATATTATCATAGAACCATAAATAATTGTATGCTATTGCATAGGCATATAGCATATTTTAATGCTCAGGCAAACAAAGACGAATAAAAATACATTATATTCTTTTTTGAAACCCCCTTATGTCTACCTTTTAAGTTATACATGTGTGTATGCATGTGAACATATGTGCATGTATGCATTTTTTTATATTATAATTATTATATGGATTATACCATTTGTACAAAATTCATCGACCAACTTTTTACGAACTCTCTTCAATATTTTTTAAACATGTAAAATTAAAAAAGAATGAATACCAATAGAACATGTATACATAATTATATGTATTAATATTTTCTACTGAAATGAAAATTCGAAAAAGCAAAAAAGAATTATAGGTTACATTTAGTATTTGTTCAATAATTTTATTTTTATATATTAAATAAAAGGTAAAGGTTAAAATTTCAAAGGTATAATTTTTTCGTTTTTTTTATAAATATTTTTTCATTTTTCACAATTATTAATATATTTTATACGCCAAAAAATATATACACTTAGAAATATTTCAAGGAATATCCTTAATTTAATAATTTTATACAATTTTTATTATTAACCTAAGATTTTATCTGTATTTAAAATTTCTTGGTATCCTTACTTGCTCTATTGTATTTAAATATTCCTAATGGGCATCCGTCCAAATGTGTTTACGCATACATAATTATATACAAGTAAAGTAATTTTAAATTTCAAGGAGAAAAAAAATATATTATAACAATAAACTTGTTATTTATTTGTTTATAAAAATTTTGAAAAGAAATTAAAATTTTGAATAATAAATTTTGTAAAAAATATGTAGGTACATTTCCGCTAATATACTTGAAGTAGTATTTTACTTGTATGAATATTAAATATATATAAATTATTTATAGGTTTTTTTTTCTTTTACGCCCCTTTTAATTTTTTCATTATTTTGATAACCTCAAAAATTCAAATTCTTTGAAACTAATTTTAAGTATAACATAATAAATATAAATTAATATAATTTATATTGAGATTTAAATATTTTTTTAATTTTTGGCAATTATTAATTGAACTTTTCAAAATGATGAGGAATCAATGCGTTTTTCCATAACATATAAAATATATTTAATCTTGAGCTCGTATATCATATATATGGTATATATATAAAACATACATATACTATATAAGTATAGTATGATATAATATATTTATATCCATTCATACCCATATATATTAATTCACCAGTTTAATCATTCATCAAATTATATCACAGTATAATATATCTCTTGTATCATTTGTACAAGAGATATCTACACCATACGCATAAAAAAAATATGCCCCTATGGTAACTACTGGTAAGGGATTCGATTTTTAAAAAAAAAACAAAACATAAATTTGCAAAAAATAATAATAATACAGTAAATAACATAAAAATGTCTCAAGAAAGCCCTTATGCAATTATTAATGATGAGGCAAATGAATGTACAGAAGATAATTTAAATGAATATATCAATGAGTTTAAGGTAAAAAAAAATTTTTTAAAATAAAAAGCGAGCATAAATGGTTTCTTCTACATTTATATATGTGACATAGTTTTAGCCCTCACAAGATTGTATATATATATAATGTATATATGAAATAAAATATGTTCATGATATAATATTCTTATTTTTTCACCTTCTTTTTCCCCCTTAGAAAAGAGAGCATATATACCTTTCCTGCATATCGTCCCTGGAAAAGGAAATATGCCAGTTCCACACCTACTTGAATGAATGGAGAAGTATGCATATGTATGAAGATGAAGATGGTAAATCATCAAAAGATATAATAAATATAAATTCTTTGAGAAATTTATTAATTGATCCATCTATAAATTTAGAAATAAAAGAATTACGACAAAAAATTTATGAAATAACAAGAAAATGTAATATAGCAGAAGAGAAATTACAAGGATGTACATTTGATGCTCAAGCAACAGCAGGACAAAGACTTATTAATAAATGTAAAAAGTTACAAGATGAAAATTATGAGTTAGGTAAAACATTAGAAGAAAATACATTACAACCTATATCAATACAAATAATAAATTTAAAACAACAAATATCTTTTTATAAAAACGAATTAAAATCATTAAAGGAATTAAATGTAGATATAGATGAAGATAATGAATTATTAAGTCAGCAATTAGCAGATTTAACAAAAAAATATACAAAAATTGTTGATCAAAATAATAAATTAGAAAAAAAAAATACAAGATTAAATAAATATATTAATAAATTAAAATCAAAATTAAATAAATCCGATTTACCAATTGAAGAAAATGGAAATTATAAAAAAGGTCAAAACTATGAAGAAGGTTATCGCAGTCATGATGAAAATATTATAAATAATAGCGGCAGTGATAAAAATGATAGTAATTATGGAAAGAATTATAATAAGGACAATTATAGGGGAGAATATAATGATGATGGATATTCATCTGCAAATACACGAAGCAAAAAACATCGAAATCACAAATATAATGATGTAAGATCTTATAGAGATATGTCTGATGGATATAATTCACGTGAAAGAACAGATATGCATAATATGTATGGAAATGATGAAGATTATGAAAGGAATGAATCAAATTATAGAGACAGAAAATATAGTGGTGATGAAGAAGACTATACCTATGAAAATGATGATAATTATCGAAAGAGAAATTCATATGATAGCAGAGAACGGAAATACAGAAAAACGGATAGAAGTCATCACAGAGATAAGAAATATGATAAGTATAAAGTAAAGAGCAAAGATAAAAGCAGAAAAGATAGAACCCGAGATAAGGATAGAGATAGAGATCGGGACAGAGATAGAGACAGGGATAGAGATAGAGACCGAAATAGAGAAAAAACAAAAGATAAAGAAAAAGATAAAATGAAAAATAAATACAAGAGTAAAAACAAAGAAAAAAGCAAAGGAAAAGGCAAACGAGATAGTGATTATGATAGTAATTATTCTGATTCGAAAAAAAAAAATACAAAAGATCGTGATAGTAATGATCATAGAGATTTTTCTAGAACAAACATCCAAAAAAACGATGACAATAATGATAAAAACAGTGAAAATGATAGATATGTATATTTATATAAATAATAAATTGTCACACATATATTGTATATGTTTTATATAAATTGTTTTATGTAAATTTCGTTATTCCAATCTTCAATAATAATTTATCAATGCAATATTTATTGCAATATCTTTCCTCATAACTTTTTTTAATTTGCCCTATTACTATTTTATTTTTTTCGTTGTCATGCTTTCTTTTTTCAATATTATTTCTGTATACCTTATTTTTTAATTAAAAAAATATTTGAATGAATTGTTGCATTTTATTACTATTTATTCTATATATATTTCCTTTACCCAATTTATAATACCATTTTTTGGTTAAAACATTAAAAAAACAATTATTCCAATCTTTTATTTGTTGTTTCACCATCGTTTCCTTTTTGTGTCATAGGGCAAATCAATGCCTTGATAGCAAAAGTCACATGCATATATAATATAGAGAGTTATGAATTATGACATATTTTATTCATTAATTTATTTTTATATTGTTTTTCCCCTCTAATCAAAAAAGGGAGAAACAAATGACACTGATATATATGTATAGTTACCAAAGTTTGGTGGTGTAATATATATAAATATAAGCAGATAATCTAAAAATTGGAAAAAAAAGTAAAATCTGTTAGTCTGTAAAATAATTTTTTTTTGATAATTACATATGAAATTGTCAAAAATTGTAACATATATTATATAACCCTTTTGATATGCAAATATTATTATTACATAGCGGCATTATATTATTCTACGTATTTATAGATGGTGGTATGCATATATTAATTTAATTTTTTTTTCTTTTTATTTTATCGTTTTAATTGTATTTCTCATTAATTAAGTTTATTTTAATTGAATTTAATTTAGTATAATTTTTTTATTATTAATTAATTTTATTTTATTATTTTAATATATTTTTTATAATTATAATAATTACATAGAAATGTAACTCACTATATATTTCCACTTGAGAATATTTTAAGTTAATCCCAAGTGTTGTACAACGATATATATATGTTGGGAATATCTCCAAAGTTTGTAAAAAAAAAAACATATAAATATATATATGTAAATATATAGAGAATAAATAAGCGAATAAAATGAATTCAATAATAATATATTTAAACAAAAATAAAATAAGAATTTGAAGAAAGTTATATTATAAGAAAAACAATAATTTTTCAAAAAAAAAAAAAATAAATAATTTTTTTGTTTTGATTTGAGTAAATTTGTATAAATACTAGTATACATGTATTTTTTCAACATGTTCATATAGTATTGAGGAATTTGAAATAAATATATTGCGTTTCTGGTAGTGGAATAAAGAGGACACATGTTGTATATATAACATAGTTTTATGCATATGTAGTTTAGGAAATGTTAATATCTTAAAGTTATATGCATCATATGTATATATACATTGGATAGTGATTTTGTTTCATTCCCTATTTGAAGTTTTTCCATTTGATAATTTTACAAACCTATTATATATTATTACGTTACTTTTTGATTAATGTATAAATGGATAGGGAATATAAACAAACATTTTATGAAACGAAGAATGACAGAAATTCGAATGAAAAATTCGAAAATTATGGATATCAAAAGAAAATAAGTAATGTTGTTAAAAATTCATTAATTAAAGGAGAAAAAACTGCTTATAAATTTCGAAATAGAGGATTAACACGTGACAAAAGAGCAACTGTTAATTCAGTACTAGATAATAGAACTTTGCTTATTTTAAAAAAATTAAAAAATACATTTTTTAATGAAATATATGGAGTAGTTAGTTCTGGAAAAGAAGCATTTGTATTTAATGCTCATAAGATTTTAACGGATGAAGAAATAAAAAATGTGAAAGAAATTTTATTTAGGTATGCAAAACAATGGAGTACAGATAAAAGAGAAATAAATGAAAACACCAGATTTGGAGTAAATAGCATAACGAATGAATTATCAGAATTTTCAAATTGTGTAGAAATAAATGATGTTAGCGATTGTAAAGAAAATATTGATAGTGATGAAAATGAAGAATCATTTGACGATCTTTCAGAAACTGAATCATTAAAAATAAATGATTTATTGAAGAATACTGAAAAAAGGGAAACAATAGATTTTGAAAACAATGAAACTGAAATAATTGATATAAAAAACGAAATTAATGTTTTTGATATAGTAGATCAACTAGATATATTAATATATAAAGATGAAAATTATATTTCTGATATATTGGAAAATAAAAAAATAGCTGTATCATTTGCTACAAAAATTTATAATACATCTATTTTAGTGTTTAAAAAAAGGTCTAAATATATAGAAGGAGAATTTCGATTTCGAAATGCATATACAAAAAATACAAACCCAAGAAAAATGGTAAAACAATGGTCAGAGAAAGAATTTAGAAACTTAAGAAGAATATTAATACATGGATTAAGATGTCCATATCCTTTAGTTTTAAAAAGCAATTTTATTGTTATGAGTATGTTAGGAAATTTAGATGCATCTTGTTTAAAAATGAAAGATTTAAATGTTTCTATATTAAAATGGAAAGAATTATATATTGAATGTATATGTATTTTAAGATTATTATATTCAATTTGTAAACTTGTTCATGCAGATTTTTCAGAATATAATTTATTATATTTTTATAATCATATATATATTATAGATGTTTCCCAATCAATGGAGCATGATCATCCTCATTCTTTAGAATTTTTAAAACGAGATTGTTTAAATATTACAAATTTTTTTAAAAAAAAAATTGGATATGTTAAACATACAAAAATTGCATGGATAAAACAATTAAATTCGATGTTAATGAATGCTGGAATAAATCATGCTCTGAAATTGAATGATAATAACGAAAAGTCAGTAGTGAATAATAATGTGATATCTTCAAGCAATATTACTAATACTAATGGAAGTTTGGAAATAAATTGTAGTAACGAAAATGAAGTTAATCATACTATGGAATGTGACAAAGAACCCATAGGTGAAAAATTTTCAAACGAAGACTTTTATAATAATGTGCAAGTTCTTCCTTTGAAAAAATTATTTGAATATATTGTATCTGCTAACTTACCTGATCCTATAGCATATTTTATGGAGAATGACAAAAAGGAAGTATATATAAATCCTTTAGAAATGTTATACCTTGAATTATTTGGAACAATAAAAAATTCAACTCCAATACCTAAATTAAATTATGAAAAAATAAAACAAAATATGATATATTTTGAAAAATTAAAAAGAGCTACATGCTACTATGTAACCAAAATGGAACCACAAAATCGATTGCGTATGAAAAAAAATCCAAATAAAGTTCAAGTAGAAGAACAAGTTTTTTTAAGTTCATGGACTCCAATGTATTTAAATGAAATCAAAGATATTAGGAGTATCGAAAAGGATTTAAAACTCTTAAAAAAAGGGAAATCAATAGTTATGAATTTAAAGCAAAATTATACTAACAATAATAATAATGATAATTACGCTGACCTAAATGATAAAAATAATCACGATGATCTGAATAATGATATTTGCAAAAATTATGTTCAAAGAAAAAATACAATTATGTCATATATGCAAGGGGAAGATCTCGAAATTTCTCAAGCACAAGTTGAGGAAAATGAATATCTAGATTATGAAGAAAATGAAATTGAAGAAAATTTCGAACATGTACAATTATCCGAGGAATTTTCAGATGAAGGTAAAGCAGTTATACATGGTAATGAAAATAATAGTTCTACCAATGATCAAGAAGAAGTGAAATTTAAAGGAATAATTCCGGAAGGTATTACAAGAAAAGAATGGAGTAAATTAGTGAAAGAACAAAATCGAGAAAAAAGAAAACATAAAATTCCAAAATACCAGAAAAAAAAAAAAAAAAAAAAAGCACATTTAAAAAAAAAATAATATAAAGAGAAATATTTGTCTACTCTGTATGTACATGCATAGTTGCATGTATATATTTATAATTTGCATTAATTTGAATATTTTTTCAGTTGTTTCCATTGTTTATATGATATTAAGAATATATACTTATATTTTTATATGAATATATATTGCGTTTTGATTATGTCTTAAATACCCTGATTAAATAATTTGATAATTTAGTCAAATCATAATTTTTCAATTTTTTCGCTATAAAAATGTAGCTAAAAACTAGCCATTTTACGTAATTAAATATATATTTTTTTTTATTGTTTTTAATCGTATTTTTGTAAGAAATACTAATAAAAGAAAAACATGTGAACAATATTTGTATTTCACATATTTAAGAATTATAAATATTCGTTAATTTTTTAACTTTTAATAATAACATATTTTATAAAAGATTTAATTTAAAAACAAAACTTATTAAATAAAAGCACATAAAAATGTGTTTTAATGTCATTCTACAATTTTAAATCTGATATAAATGAATTTTTCTTCGGTATAATAAATTTATAAGAAAAATTGGCGAAAGTTGTTTATATGTCTTTTGGATCTTTTTTAAGAAATGCTTACAATTTATAAAATTGTCATCATTTCATTCCTCTTCTTTTTTAGTTTCCTGCCAGCACATTAAGGAAAGGAGTTCATAGGCAAAGAACTATCGAACAGGCAAAAGTAATAAAACATGAATGAATCTAATTGATCATAAAAACAATAAAAAAAATATAAATTTACATTGGGAAGCATAAAATAGAAATGGAATTATTATGTTTTGTTATTTTTTTTACATGATTTAGGAAAACAGTGGAATAACCAAATTTTTTTTAAAAGATTTAATAAAGGAATCCCTTCTTGAAAATGATGACATTTCAGAGGGAAATAAAACACGGAATACTGAAAACAGATTTAATGAGCATGTAAAGAAATTTTTAAGACAATACTATTAAAAGATGTTACTTACATAAAACATGGGTGCTTATGTTGTGTGGATACATCCGTATATATATGGAAATATAATCTGTCTTCGTTGTTTTTTCCTCTAAAAACAGGATAAACATCAATCATTTAATGTATCATATACATGGGAAACGGATGCAATAAGTGGACTAAAGTAAATATGCAATACGATTTAATATATTGTTCATCAAATTTAAAGTTATTATAAATTATATATGTGTATTGTATATACCTTTTTTAGATTTATTAATGTTTTAAATAAGCAAGATAAAAAAAAACTTGGATTTCAATGTAAACTTAAAATTATACAAGAAATAAATGAATATATTACATATAAAAAACAAATATAATATTTATATGATATATAAAATTTTGAAGGCATTTATTGTAGAGATAAACAACTTTTTAAAAAGAAAAGCAGTGTCTTATACCATATGGTTACATTTAATCATGGCTTAAAATCAAGTGTTGTAGAAGATTTAAAGGTATTACTTTATTATGCATCTGATTTTTTTTATCATAAGCATATTGGACAAATATTATTCTATTCATACTTTTGTTATTTTTTATTCTTTTAATGGTCATGCGCATCGTTACATAATTTCAATGTGTAATTGAATTTATTTCATGCTTTAGCCATTTCATCATTTCTCTATATATGTATATTTTTTTATACACTCTTTTTTGAATCCAAGTTTAATGAGAGAAATTCGCATGAAAGGCTAAACTTTATTAACAATTTAAATGTGGGAAAAGGGATTGAAAGTGGGGAAGAAAAGAGAATAGAAAATGAAAGAAAGGAAGAAACAGAAATATCAAAAAATAGTTTCAATGATTACAAGGTTATTAAACTTGAAATAGAATTTGTTTCTACTTTGAATCTATTAACATATGAAGAGCTAATATCATTATATGTATATTTTTTTCCTGAAAAATTATTTTCAATTAATGAGCATGTAAATAAAGAAAGTATTATTGAAGATTTTTTATTGAGTATAAATTTGATTTCAAAAAAATATTCCAAGACAATTAAAGATGGTATATTATATATATGAACTATTATGCATGCATGGCAGCATTTGTGAAATTGTATTCCGCTTTTACAACAACATTAGTTCTACATGTGATGTTATATTTTCCTCAGTATATATGCACACATATTATTTTTTAATTTTTTTCTTTACAATTTTCACACTTTTAGCATATAGCCAATCAGCTATTACTAAAGATGCAAAGTATATCTCAGTAAATGAATATTTGAAGGAATTAAAATATTCTTTAGAAGTAGATAAGGATTTAAAATGTGAAGATGAGTTAGCCAGCGAGATAACTAATAATGATATGAGCATTGAAAATCAAAATCCTGAGCATGTAGTAAATGCAAATAAAGAAGACGTAGAAATAAATAATTCAAATGATTCGATAAATGAATTAGAAAAGAAGCACGAAGATAACACCCAAAATGAGACCAATGAACAAACAGAAAAAATAAAAAACAAATTAGAAACAGAAATATTAGATTCAAAGGATCGCATATTAATAAATATAAATGATTATAATATTTTTAAGCACAATGATAAATTATTCATCAACTTATCTGAACATAATAAAACAAATGACAACGAAAATGATGATAAAAACAAGTGTTTAATGATTAATAGTGAGGACAATAACAAACCTGATGAAAATCAGGATAAATTGCATAGAAACATTAAATTAAGTGAAACAATTTCATTTGTGAATACAAACAATTATGAGCAAAATATACGAATCGATGAAGCACAGAAAAACATGCTTAGTATTTTATTGAACCCTACAAAAAAGACTAGAAAATATACAAGAATAAATAATGTAAACAAAAATAGTGTAACTAATATTCGTAAAAAAGCACGAATAAATGAAAACAAGATAAATTTAACAAGTTTAAAATTAAAAGAACAAATAAATCAAGGGTATCTCGATAAGGAAACTTTACTTCTTGCTTTGTTGGAGGACAGAATGGGACATGGGAACAATCGAAATGTATGCGATAAAAATGAGGGTAAACAATTTGTGGGGGCAATAGGCGAACAGAAAGAAGATGAAAAAAATGTTGCCACAATAAATCCGTCACAAAATATAGTAAACTTAATAAAGGGAATTTCAAATGATGAAAATAAAGATGTATATTCTAAAAATCAAAATGATAATACAGAGTATAATAATAACAACAAGTGTATAGAAAATGCCATCAATGACTCGAATTGCCCCTTAATTGCATCGAATATGAAAGTCGTAGATAATGATAATGATAATAATAATAATATTAGTTGTGATAAAGAAGATGTGGAAAATGTTTCCATTGGCAAACCTGTTTGTACAGATAAAGGAAATTGTGATGTCATAGTGAGAAGTGATACCAATAAAAGTGAGCAAAAAATGGATAATATAGCTGAACTGGAAAAACAGCACACAATAGAAAATAATGAAATAAAAGAAATAAAAAACGCATGCACCAATATGGATAATACTAGTATATGTGGGGAAACACAAAGCACTATGATTCGTACTGAGAAAAATGTTGCAGTAGAAGATAAAAAAAATAAATGTAATAATAATGTTAATCATATTATTACTAGGGGGAGGAAATATAGAAATTCATTGTGTACTAATGATGTAAACCAAATTAAAAAGACATATAAAATTAATAATAAGCAAAAATTGAAACAAACCAAAATAAAACAATCATTTGATAAAAAAAAAAAAAAATCAAAGACTGATTATTGTGAAATAGTTGTAGATGATAATAAAGGTGTTGCACCAAATAAAAACAAAGCAAAACCGGAAGTAAAAGTGGACGAAAAAATTAAAAAGTTTGTGAAAAATAATAAACGTGTTTATAAATCTGGTAAAAAATATATAAATGTACCAATTGGAAACATGTATATTAAAAGAACAAAAAAAAGAAGACCCGAAAACCTATCTACTTTTTTAAAAAAAGAAGTTAAGGAGTTATGTGGTTTGTCCAATGATAACATAATTAAATACGAGAATGATAATTTTCTGTGCGCACGACCCCATAGATTATCTAGATATATAAAGAAATGATGTACTATTTTAAAATATATTTGATTGTGTATATAGTTATAAATACTAATACCCAGTTGAATTTTTACTTAATTTATCATTCTTTTTTTTTCTTTTATATTGTAAATATTTTTATAGCAATTTTGTGAAATTACATAAATAATTATACCTATGTAAGTACATTTATATATAGAATATATTAATGTGAAATTTAATATTATATATATATAAACTTTTTATTCATTTTCTTCATTTTATTTTGTTTTTTTATATAGAAAATTATTATTAACATATTTATATTTTGGGTGGGGTAATTTTACACTGAAATTTTTATATTGATTTTTATAAATATAAAAAATTGTCCCTGTCCCCCTTTTTTTTAGGGTGGAATTAATATTAAATAGCCATATTACCACCATTATTACGTTTCTCTTATATTTATTTATTGTATACTATACTATAGGATTATAAAGGAAAAAATATATAATATAGTACAACTAGCAATTTTTTAAAAAACGGAGATTATGGTAATTATACTCATAAGTTCTTAACAAATAATAAAGGTTTCTATGTAAATAATTATACACAGAATTTTTTTTGCTTAACGTTTTTTTTTCCTAATTTTTTTTTTTTTAATTTACATAAAACACACATATTATATTTATACAATAATATATGATTTGTATTTATTCCAAAAAATTGTAAGAAGAATTACCGTTAATTCTTTTATACTTTTTTATTCATTTTAAAATATTTACCAAAAATCAAAAAACCAAAAGATGGAAGAAAAATGAAAATAATAAATATCTATAATAAATGAGTGTTTATACAAATTTATCATTCTTTAAATTAACATTTTAATATTAAACTAAAGTACAAATTTAAAAACATAAAATAATATATAAGAAAACACATATTTTGTGATATTTATATACATATAATTTTTTTTTTTAAATAGAATAATATATATATAATAAGGATTTTTATACTATATAGAGAGAATAAACCAATAAGCTAAATTTTAATGTTTTTTGTTAAACCGTTATACAGATTTTTAAAATTGTAATTACTTTTTAAAGCATTTGACTTTAAGAATTAAACAAATTGACCAAAACCAATGAAAATATATTGTTTTAAAGTATAAAAGTATATATTTAAAAAGATATAGAAATTAAAAATATCATAATAAAAATAAAAATGTCTCCTTATGAGTACTTGTTTAAGTATATAATAATTGGTGATACAGGTAACTTCAAGAATGTAAATAATTAAATCCTTTGCCCATACAATAAATAATACAACCAACATTATTATTTTTAATTTTTTTTAAGGGGTCGGAAAAAGCTGTCTATTGCTACAATTTACAGATAAAAGATTTAGAGCTGATCATGATTTAACAATTGGTGTAGAATTTGGAGCACGATTAATAAATCTAGACAATAAACAAATTAAGCTTCAAATATGGGATACGTATGCAAATAAAACATAAAATTAATAAAATAAATATATATTTATATTTTTATAATTTTTGTTATATATATTTATTTTATTATATTTTTTATTAGTGCTGGTCAGGAATCCTTTAGATCTATAACGAGATCATATTATCGTGGAGCCGCAGGAGCTTTATTAGTTTATGACATAACTAGGTATGCATATGCATAATTTTTACATACCCCTAATAATAAAGTTATGTTTCATAGTAATAAAGATTATATTGGCGGTTTTTGCTTCAATATTACTAAAATATATATAACATACAATATTATATTTACATTATTATTCATTATTGTTTTCCCTTTTTCTTTTTGTATTTGGGATTTATAGAAGAGAAACATTTAACCATTTAAATAGATGGTTAGATGAAGTTCGCCAAAATTCAAACCCACACATGGCTATCATTTTAGTAGGAAATAAATGTGATTTAGAAAGAAGAGAAGTTTCAGCTGAAGAAGGTGCACAATTTGCAAGACAAAATGGTTTGATATTTTTAGAAACTTCAGCAAAAACAGCAAAAAATGTTGAAGAGGTACTAAACATTTTTATTTTTTATATATTCTATGTAAGATGAATTATTAGTTTTATTCCAATCATTCATTTCTTCCCTTTTTTTAGGCATTTTTATATACAGCAAGAAAAATATACGACAATATCTTAAATGATGTTTATGACTTAAGTAACGAGGTAATGCAATTTATATTAAATTTTATATATTTACTTTTATTTATACTATTCCTAGTAAACATTTTTGGAAATTGATTTTTTTATTGCAGTCTTACGGAATTAAATACGGACCAAGCAGTCAATATTCAAGGGTGAAATTAGGTAAAGCAATTGTAAATAAATACACAATTCCATTTTACACACATTTATATAATTATACTTATTTGTATACATTTATTTATTTTATTTTTCTTTCCCCTTTAGATATCCCAATGATGTCTGAATCGCGAGCATCTTTCAGTTGTTGTTAAGCTTTTGTAATAAGACTGGCACACTTTTTTATAGTTTGTTCATATAGATATTTCTTCTATATAATTAAATATTATGTATAAATGACAAGCATATATATGTAAATTATATGTTTTTTTTAATGGAATATCATTGCATGATTACCTTATTGTTCTTTTTTTTTTCGTTTTTAGTGTATGCATGCTAAATTTGTTCATTTATATTTAAAATTTATATTTTTTCTTTTTTTTACTTTGAAATTAAATTTTATATTTATTAAAATTAAAAAAATAAGGGGAAAAAAAGTAACCAAATATTTACTTTTTTTGCCTTTCATATTCTATGAGAATTTCAATTTAAAAAAATATGAATTAAATTAAGCAGAATAACATTTCATTTTTGTGTAGATTAAAAATAGTATACTAAAAAAAATATTAAAAAATATGAAGCATAATGTGTATATAGAAAGAAAGGGTATTAATTAAAAATGAAAAAAATATATAATAATGAAATGCATATAATGCAGTAAAAAGGTCTATTTATCTGCATCCTAATTTTAATTATTTGTATATAACATTTTTTTTATAATGAATTATATATATTAATAATCTTACACACACACACAAAAACATAATTATGTGGATTTTCGTCGATATTTTAAATCTTATATTAATTTTTTTAATAATTATAAATAGTATCAAAACTGTTTATACTATATTGACACCAACTATTTTTTTGGTATTTATCATTTAAATTGCTATGGTTAAAATCATTATCGATGAAATCACTTTCATTTATATCATCACTGTTATCACTTGTATAGCCATATGACGAAGAATAGTTTTCGTTTAAATAGTTTTCATAGTACATATTTTCTAATGTTGTGGTTTCTGTATTATAAACTTCATATATTTTGTTTTTTTTTACCCTTATTCCTCTTTTATATCTATCATTTAATCCGTGGTTTGCTTTCTCATAATTCCCTTCAAGTTTACTTTCTTGGTCCGTTTCTTCATTGTAGCTTTGTGACGAAGAATCAATTTCTATATTTAATGTTACATTTTTATCTTCATTTAAATGATTTTTTAAAAATTTATATTCTCCGGATTTTTTATACGTGCTTGCATTTATGTACCCATTGTACAAATAGCAATTTTTTATATTTTCATTTACTTCATCTTCGTCATATTCTAATGTTTCAAAATTTAACATACTATTTCCAAAATATGAGCTGCTATTTGTTGCCTTATCACTTTCAGAACTTTTTTCATATTCACTATATTCAGTTATGCTATAACTTGATTCCCATCTTACTGGTTTCTCTTTATTTAAAGATGTTTTCAGTTCATCTTGCGCATATGTTTCATTATATAGATTAATTACATAGTGTTCATCACTTGGTTCCAATGTACATATTCCCTTTGTGCTATAATGCACATCGCTTGTTATTAAATCACTTTTTTTCTTATAAGTGTATAATGTAATTGTGTTTTTTTCGATCTTTTTGTTCATAGTATATTTAAAAAAAAAATCACTAATAGGGTTTTTTAAATTTACACCTTTATGATGTTTATTACCAAACTTTGCAATTGCATGGTTGCAAATATATTTAACATATAAATTAATAAGGTGTATTTTCCTAGTGTTTATGATTTTACTGAAATAACCCCGAAATATAAGATGCATACATATTTTAGCTGTCTCTTTAGCTTCTCCAATGTTATAAATAAAATTTTGGATCCATTTTTTCCCCAATAATTTATATGTTTCACTCAAATTTTGTTCCCATAGCATCTTTTATAACTGCTATCAAAAAAAATTATGACGTTTCCCTTTGAATCATAATTATTCCACTTACAAAGAATTAATTACAAAAAATACAATAAAAATATAAACAAAATGATGAAATATAACAAAATTATTTTTAAAACTTAAAAAAATAATAAATGGAAAATTAGCATTTAATTAAATCATGAGCGTCATTTTTGTGTATTTTTCGCTTTAAATAAAATTTTCTTTAATTAATATCTTAAAAATTCATATATATCTATACGTATAAAAATAGACTTAAAACATGTTATTTACAATATAACTATGTTAATTTTGAGACAAATATGAAGCACAAAAAATTGCTTATTTTTTTTAAAAACTATTTTTTTTGTTGTACTCTACTTTTTACATTAGCATTTAAGAATAGCATATACATAAAAAAAATAATGTGTAGGATTATTTATAAAATTTTCCAAAAAAAAATTAAATCTATGTAATTTATAAATAAAAATAAAAAAAAAAAATTTTTTTTTTCGTTTTCTATAACAGCTAGCTTTTTTTATAATTTTTTTTATATTGTATAAGTTATATTATGTTTTTTTTTCGTGTGCAAAAAAAAAATGACCTTACATATTTTTTTAATTTTAAAAATTCTTAAGATCATTGAAAAGCCTATATCATAAATTGCATATTTTACTAAATTTTGAAAAATTATAATGTGTAAAATACTATTTTGTGGAAACTTTTTTAGAAATGAGCCGCAATAATAATATAAGTGCTTTAAAAATTTTAGCAGGCTTATTACTATTTACACAAAGGGTTATTAAAAATATAAAATTATTAAGAATGACTTTAATTTTAATACGTCTTAAATTTCGTAAACAATTCATGTAAAATTAGCAATTGTAAAATATGTGATAATCGTGAATATAATAATTTCCATTCTCTAATTTAAATGCACAATATAAATTAATATAGGAGCGAGTAATAATTGAAATTTTAGTATAATTAGTCTCAATGTGCTTTTACACATTTTTTATTGAATATTTTGTTTTGTGTAATTCTTAATCTTAGTGTAACTTTAAAAAGGTCAACGTGTGAATAATAAAAAAAAAATTTCTTAATTCATAATTTTTATAAAACCTTGGTAATGATTCATTTTATTATATATAGACGTTTTTTAGTACCGCATAGAACGGTGTATGATTCGTATATTCCTGTGTAAAAATTTAATGATTTTAAATTATTATAAATTTTCACCATGTGTGACCCGTTAATGCGTTTTATAGTTTTACTATTATAATATATTTTTTAATAAAATTTTTGGTATATATGTGTGCGCATTTTAATGCATTCAAACATTATATTATATATGTGAACAAATCCTAAGACTTTTATATAATCAACAAAATTGACAAATACGATTATACCATAATTTCTAGATGGCTCTTATCAACAACACAATTATGTTCTCCTTCTACAATCCCCATTTTTACCATATATTAAAATGTAAAATATAGTTAAAAAAACATTTTGCATTAACATCCATAAATGTACTCCCATAGTTTATATCATTTATGAGTTTCATTTTTTCAAATTAGCTTCGAAGAGTGAACTGTTATCGTCATTACTGAAATATAGTTACAACTCGCCATTTACTATTAGCAAATGTCTTTTTGGTTTGTTTTTTTCGTTCTCTTTCTCTATCTATAATTAAGTGCAATGCGATATAGTGGAAATCATAACATATTTTTAATAATAAAAACATATCTAATATATGATAAATCACTTAAAAATTCAAACTCTGTTTAAATAAATAATGAAAAGTTTTAATTAAAATTAGATACATGTGTTGAAACATATAAGATCGTGTTGTCTATATATAATGTTTTTTATTTAAAAATGTAATGCAACTTCGAATACTAATATTTGCCAAATAAAATTAGCGGGATAAATATGATATATGCTGACCATATATAAAAATTACATATAATTTTAGGTGGAAAAATTATGCAATATAAATTCACTTCTATATTCAGGTCCCCTATTTGAACAATATGTCGTGTTTCAATATATTTTTGGTGATAAATCATGTCATTTCATGTTAAATGTTTGTTTTCCTAAGATTGTTCCTAAGTATTATTTTAAAGACACGCAACAAATGTTGTATAAATCATCTGTGAATGAACGCTCAATGCATTGTATTATTTTAACTATGATTTAGTTACAAAATTTCAGTATAATAGAATGGTTTAAAATATTATGTGATTAAGATTAGTATGTAAAGTTGCATTTATTAAGGGTTATGATATTTTTCTCTTTGATGTTTAAAAAATAAAACAAATAATAATCATATATTAGTAATTTTTAATTATGTACCTGTTTTATTATGCAATCCTTCAACAAGTATCGAGCGATAAAGATATTTATAACATATTTTAATTTTTAGTCTTAAGAAGCATGCTCTTAGAATGATCAACTATATCATATAATTTCTCATCATGCATAAATTGTTTACATACTTTTAACAATTATATAAAAAGTATAGCTAATTTTATTGCGATCCTTAATAATGCTTTACTACGAATTAACAAATCGATATCAAAAAGTTAAGAACATAAAACCTGTCTATTAGAAAAGAAGCAGAGTACTCATTAGTATAGAAAAAATAAAATATTAGTTTTCAATTATTTAAAGAATATTACATATATATATAATAAGAAATGTAAGATTAAACATTTGATATACGAAAATTAAATGGTTAAAAAACAAAAAATTAATTAACGTAATAAAGATAAAAGGTTGCCTTTATCATCATAAAAGGAAAAATATATAATGAAAAGGTAACAAAAATCGCTTTTTCATTAAATGTTACCAAATATTATATTATATCCATCATGAAACATAAAAATTATACAATATAATTAAAGGAGAATTATAAGTGTTAATTAATGCTCATTGGGAAGGTGTACTCAGTTAAAAGAGAGCATGCTTTAAATTCATTTTTTAATTTTTATAGCATGAAAAAAATAAGTCCTTTTGTGTATTACAAATAAAAAGAAAAAGACAATAAGCATATTAATATTTGTAAATAAAAAATTATCACCTGCAAGGGGAATTTACTCATTCATAAACAATTTAAAAAAAATAAGACTTTTTAGCGGCGTTTACACCATGTGTATTGGGCCGTTAATAAAGTATTATCATATAATTGTTGGCAATTGTGTATTATAAAGGTTTAATTTCAAATGGCTATTTGGTAGATAGTAAGCAAACGTACATTTATTTAATTTTCTAGTGGAATTATTACATTAAAAAAATGATTGTATACTTAAGCTATACTTGAAGTTTTCATTATATTCAAATGGTAGCTAAAAATTAAAGTTATTGAAATATGCTTTAATATTATTATGAAATATATATAAATGTTATAAACATGAAGCATTGTTGTAGAGTGCTACTTTTTACTTTCTAATATAAAAATGTATAATTTAAACTATACTGAGATAGATAACATGTGTATTAAACATCATTTTCATAATACTTGATACATTTTTTAAGCAAATGTTTCAAGTGATAACATAGTTATATGGGGCAATTCTTCGATGCAGTAAGGGATAATTATATAAATTATATGCAAATAACTTATATACCATATTTTCTATTATCAACAGTAGGATCATTAAATGAAGTTAGACACACGTCTGTATTTTTAAAAATAAAAGGATTAATATAAGAATATATATATTTTGTTTTATTAAAAAAGAGTATAACGAATCCTTTCTTTTAAAATAGTTTTTCGAAATAATACACATATTTACAAATAAAATTTACTATATAAATATGCTTACAATAAAACTGTTATTTATTTTTGTATAAAATGTATAATTTGTTTAATATATTATAAAAGAAAAAATAGACAGTTTTATTTTATATTATAAAAATAATATATAATACTTTAAATATTAATTATTTAAAACTTATTAAATATAAACAAATTTTTAAAATTATATTAAATCGATAAATAATAATGCACTTATTTAATTTATATAACATAATTTAAAAATATATATAATAATAAAAATAATAAATGTAATAATTTATAAAATAATATATTATAATTAAAATAACAGTTAAATAAATAATTAAAAACTATTAAATAATTAATATAATATATTAAATATTAATAAATTTAATTAAATTATAATATAATATTAAATAATTATTAAAAATATTAATTAATTATATTATAAATATAATAAATAATATTATTAAATAAATTAATATAATATAAATATTAATTAATTATAAAATAATTAATAAATTAAAATAACTATTAAATAAATTAATTAATATAATAAAAAAATATATTAATAATATAATAATGAAAAATAATAAATATATAATTATAAATTAATTAAATTTAAAAATAAATAATATATAAATAATATAATTAAATATTTATTATACTAATTAATATAATATTATAATATATAAATGTGTTTAATTAAAAATATAATATTAAAATAATTAAATTAATATAAATAAAATAATTAAATATTAATATAATATAATTAAAATAATTATTAATTAAGTTTAATTTAATTATTAATATAATAATATTATTATTAAATAAATTAATTATGATGTTAATTTTAAATTTAATATATTTTTTACACTAATTAATTAATTATTTATATAATATATAATAAATAATTTAATTAAAATAAATAATTAAATATATAATATAATTTAATTAATATTTAATAATAATATTAATATTTATTTAATATAATTAATATTTTTTTAATATAATTTAGTTAAATAAAATTAATATTTTATAATTTAATTATATTTAATTCTTAAAATATATAATATATATAAATTATTATTAAATATATATAATATTTAATAATTTTAATTAATTTAATATTTTATTATTTTTAATTATTATACATATTTAATTAAATTAATTAATATTATATTATTTCTTTTTATTATAATAATATTATTATTTTAATAAATTAATTTATTTATTATTTTATAATATTATTAATTTATAATTACACATTTATATTTTAATAATTATTTAAAATCTTTGTTTTAATATACAATTATTTTATAATTATTATTTCATTATTATATTTTTGTTTTTTTATTAATCCCTTTCTTTTTATATTGTTTTTAAAACTTAATTAAAGTAATTTTTATAATAAATAAATGAAAGAAGTGAAATATAAAATATATCTATTAAATATTTAATTCCACATAAAAAAAATGTGAAAATATGTTAAGTACTTATTTTTAATTTCACGATTATTAAAACCCCAAATATATTTTGTATTTATCTTTAAGACAGCTATGCAATGTAATGGTATTAAAAATTGTATGATATCAATGATTTGTTTTAAATTTATTAAACCTAATTTTAGTGTTAAAACAGTCAAAAAAAGTATAATTTATGTATAAAGGATAGACAAAATTTACATAAATAATGATGATTAACACAGCATGATAAACAATAATTTAATTCAATCTAGGATTTTTGGGGCATGATAGAAAATGATTTCTCCATTTATCAATCTCAAATGATTCAATACAAAGAGAACAATAGTAGCATGAGAGATAATCATTTTTCTTTCCAATACATTCATTCATAACATGAAAATCTAATAAACTTTTCTTTACGACCCCATTACAATATTCACATGAAGTATACATATAACTATGTGAACATTCAGATAGAAAATGATCATGAATAACAACCAATTCGACTATTAAGAAACAATTGGGGCAAGTACAAAGCATAGGACAATTTTTAATCCAATGTTTTTCTAAACCAATTTCTGTAAACATTTTATCTGTTTTGAAGCAATATTTACATGTAAAAGGAGAAACGTGAGCTTCATCATATTCTTCTATCTTTGTAGAATAATCAATAGATCTCCCTCTTTTTATGAGTATTTCCCTTGTTATACTCTTTTCGTCACATGTATTGATCGCATCTTTCTTATGTAAACTAATTGGTATTTTTGAACCAACTATTGTTTCACTGTTTCCAGAAGATTCTTTAATTTCACTAAGATATGTATCCTTTTTTAAATCACTGTTTTTCAATGTTACTATTTTTGAATGCTTATCAATTAGCTTAGGATCTTTAATATTATTGCTTATAATTCCACATTTTTCTGTGTATATATTCCTTTTAATATCATTATTAATATTTTCTATTTTATTGATGTCCTCTCTGTTATTTTCATGGGATATATCTTTAATATTCGAGTATGTATTATATAAGTAAGAGTTTTTGTGTCCTGAATCGTTATTACTTATAGACAAATTATTTTTTTCCCATAGTTCACTTTGTCTTCTTCCATTATTATCTTTTGGTAATTTGTTTTTTTCGTTTTCTTCCTGATTTAATCGATTTATTATAAGATTTTTAATATCAAATGAAACGTTCAACAAAAAGTCTTCAAATATCTCATTGCTATTTTCCACAATATTATAAATATTAACAAAAAAATCTAAGGACGTTTGTTTAATAGATTCAATGTTTACTTGTAGAAAGAGAGATATAATTTCAAGAACCTTTTTTAAATTAATATAATTTTTCACTGAAGTATAATACTTGTTTATTAAAGAGTAATAAAAACTCATTAAACTAACAATTATCTTTTCATTTATTTCGGTTACATCAGTGGAAAAAGAATAAAATAGCATTGATAAAATAGTAGAAAATACATTCTTAAAAGAAATAAAATTATTATGTAACATCATCATTATTGTTTTTATACATATGTCTACTACATCAAGATTAGAATCGTCTAAACGTTTCAGAAGCGAAGAAATTATGAATTTTATATATTTTAGGTTTGTATCATTATAATTACAATAATCTCTGTTGGTCATTTTAAAGAAATCTTGTTCAAATATACTTAGCATTTTTTCTAAAGCGGCAACGCTCTTAATGAATATACTAAACCCTGAATCAAATATCCCCCTTTTAATAATTAAACACAATGAATCTAAGTTACTATGCCATATAGTTTTGCATCGTGTAGCATCTTCAAACGACTTATAAGCTAAATCAAATCCAATTTCTCTTTTTTTTTCATTATCACTGCAAATGAGCATCAAAATGTTATTTAAATCAGCATCTCCCTCATCAGTACCACTGCAATGGTCTAAAAATCCGCATTTTTTTTTTATAATTTTAACATTTTCATTTGATACAATTTTGCTTATTTCTTTTTCATATATTTCCAGTTCTTTGTGATATAAAATGAGCCATTCATAATACCATTTTTTTGAACAATCATTTATTATTTTCAAATCCTCAATATTCTTTATTATAATTGTTATTTTTATTTCCTTTTCTTTTAGCATTTTAGCTTTGTTATAATTCTCGTCATTGACATATGTCTTTTTTTTGCCTTTTAAAAATATTATAGTATTCTTTAAAAAAATAAAAATATTTATAATTTTTTTTAGTTCACATGCCATGTCAAATTTTTCTTTTGCAACACATTCATCTTTTACTTTTTCAAAACATCGTATTTTGCTCTCTAACTTTTCATATGATAAGTGAACTTGATTTTTATCATATTTCGAATGAAAATTTTTACGATCCCAATGGATTTCTCCTGAAGAAATATTTGTGTTATTAGTATTTGTTATATTTGAATTATAAGCATCTTCTATTTTTCTTAGTAACGATTTTTTACTACCTCCACAATTATTGCCATTTGTACTTTTTTTATTGTCTAATGAATTTAATTTAAGTGTAGAATTGATTTCTGATGGAATATTTAAAATAACATCTTCAGGAATTATGTTTATATAATATAGTCCAATTTGTGAATTAATATTTAGTAAATTATGATATGGGTTATGTAACTTAAATTTGATATATGTACATTTTATGGTACATGGTAAATATACATATTTAAGTTCTCTGGCACAATAACGTGTTGAAGTATTATCATTAAATCTAAAAAAACCAGCTTTCAAATAGTCTTTATTGTTATTAGACATAAAAATTTCAATTTTCTTACTTATGGCATATTCATGACACAAAAATTCTAAATATTTGATTTTTGCTGGTTTTATTTGTAGGATAATCTCTTGGGGATATGAACAATTTTTTTCACTTATCCACGGGTTATGAATTTCCTTGCCAGTGTTTTTTAACAAATTAGTAACATCATGATCTTTATCAGTAGATGATATAGCTAATATTTTATATTTGATTTTCAAATTCTCTTTGTTTATTGATTCCATTTTAAACTATAATATAAATACATATATACATGTAATACTCTTTATTTTCATTTAAAAATTACCAGTACTTTTCTTATTTATTTTTTTTATATTAAATATAATTACACAATAATATTAAATAATTAATTTTAATACAATATATTTCTTTAATACATTATATATAGAAATTTAAATGTCTTTTTTTCTTAAAAGTGTAAAATAAGCTTATATATACATAATTAAAAATTTTTAACGATAAAAACAAAGAAGCATTAAAAACATAAGTTTATACCATAAAATTTTCAGAAAGTGTTTATTTTTCTATTTTTAAAATAATTTGTAGAATAATAAGTGTGCATTATAGTTATTTACAATTTTTTATTAACACCTAATCATATTGAAAAAGGGCACATTCAAAAAATTTATAGTTTATCTATAACATTTGTAGAAAAAAATTAATTAATATGATGCCCTTGAAACTGTTATAATAATAGAAAAATATATATATCAATAATTGTTAAATTCCACGACAAATAAAGACCGTAGATTTTTGTATTACTATAATAGTAATAGAATTTTAATGAGTAGAAAAAAAACACACACATATTTATACGTAAACGTAAATTAATTATAACCTTTTAGGACTTTTTAACGTAAATAGGAATATTAATTGATGTTAAGGAAAATGCATAGTTTACACATAAAAATACCATGCTTAAAAAAATACCTTTTTATTCATTACATTGAAATAGCATTGTACTAAAAATATGGTTAAGATTTAAAAAAAACAATTTCTATATAAAGACATTTTTTTATATTATTTATGTCTAGAGTTAAACTTAAAAAACAGAACAAAATGTATTTTTCAATGAATTAACAAATGGGTTGTTTCAAAATACATAATATGAAAATATATTTAAAGAAACAAAATATCTGCAAAAAAAATGTTACATAACAAAAAAATATTATATACACAGTTGAATAAAGTAAAATTATAAAAGATTAAACATATAGTCATAATTTTTTACAATATAATAACAGGATAATATTTTATCGATTCTACATTTTATAAATGTATACAATCACATCATACAAATATAAATATGTAGACACTATAATGGTAAATACAAACTAAACAAAGGTATAAAAATAAATTCACAAATATATATCTACAATGCAAATCAGTTAATAATTTTCTTTTAAAAATATTTTTATCATAAAAGAAATATATAAATTTTGCATTTATCCAAATAACAAATCAGTTATAATGCCAACAAATGAAAAGGCGGTCAAAAAACCCAATAATACGTAGGTTGTTTCTACGTGATATTTCTGAAGAATATCTGGATAGACATGAATTCGAATTTTCATTACTTCAATTTTATTAGAACTGTTTTTCTTGATATTTATATCATTACTTTTTATTATATTATTTAATTCCTGAAAAAAAAAAATATATATACATATGTATGTAATGCAAAACTTTTAAGGTATTTAGACATATTTTTATTTAATTTTAAATAGTGTAATATAATTTTATTAAAGTTATATAATAGTTTTTGTTACCTCATTGTTAATAAATTCATCATTTACACTAAAATTCACGCTTGTCTTTTTCAAAGCTGATGGTTTAACAGTGCCTGATGTACTTTTGATATTGTAATTTTTATTGACGATTTCGATATAATTTTCTATATTTCGAGAGGAAGGTGAGTTAATTGATATTTGTTTTTCATGTAATCCGGAACTGGATAAACTATTCTTTGTATTTTTAAAACGTGTAGAAATGCTGGAACTTTCTTTTATATCTGATATTTTATTTTGGGAACTAGTTATATTAGTGGTTTCATTATTTTTACTTATTTTTTTTCGGCTTTCTTCATATTCTTCATTTCTTTCTAAAGGGTTACCAAATAAAAATATGGAGCATAAATGATCCATATTTGTTTTATTATTCAAAATAATATTATTTGAATATATATATTCATATTTATTCGAATTGTAATTTTTACTTTTATGAAAAACATTATAATAATGTTTAACTGGGCTATTATTATCTATTATCTTAAATTGACGTATATCAACATAATCAATGTCATCGTTCGTAGACATTTCAGAAATACCAGAATGCATTTTGTCTGCTAGTTCTGTATATATTTGTTCTATTTGTTTTATAATAGATGATTTTTCATTTTCTATTGATGAAGACGTTTCAGCCGTTTCATTTCTCTCCTTATTTAAATTGTTATTTTTACTTATTTCCAAAAGGTGTTTACTCTCCTCATCATTATCTGGTTTGGTATTTACATAATTTGTTTCAACATTTTCTAATTCGTACTTATGTATATCATCGTACAAATCTGATAAATCAGCGAACTTGTAATGTGTTTGATGTCTTACATTTTTTATGGGTTTATTTTTTTTCGCATTTTTTATTGGAGAATCGTCATTCTCTGTCAATATGTGGTTTTCATAAGATTTCATTATTTTTAATATTGGGACGATTTCGAAGTCTGTATTTTCAATAGCCTTTTCATCATTAATTTCATTTTCAGATATTTGTATATTATTATTATTATCATTTAAATCAGATTCAATATTAAATTTATTACGAAAATTATTAATTTGCTCTACATGTATCGCTTCTTTACTATCTCCAATTATCATATTACCATTGGCATGAAAAGATGATTTCAATTTTTTCCTTTGTCTAACAAATAATGTATTACTTTTACTATTATCATGTTCATTTATTGAATGCTGTGGCAGAAGCATTTGATTTTCCTTTTCATGAGTAATATTATTTTCAAATGACAGAGATATTTTATAACATGAATTATTTTTGTTGTTTTGTTCTTTATTTAAAAGTTTTTCCGAGTCTTGGAATTTAATATTTTCATTTTTTTCATGGTAATGCACTGTTTCTTTTTTATCAATTCCAGTGTCAATATTTTTTAATATTGTTTCTTGTGGACATATTTCTTTGGATATACTTTTATGTTTTTCTATATCATAACACGGGGTGGATAAATCACAATTAACATTATCATCATCAAAAGTTGTTTCATTTTGTGTTGAATAGTTTACTATGGTATTATTAATATCTTCGTTTTCTTCTTCAGATTTTAACGAATTTATACCTTGTATTAATTTGTTATAGTTACAAAAATTCCTTGGCATATTAGATTTAAATTGAGATTTTAATTTTTCTCTTTTCCGTTTAAAAATTTGGTGATCAGGATTTTCGAAACTTCTATTTTTAATAATTGATTCATTTCTGTTTTTTTCGGTTTCATTAATTTCATCATTTACATTATAATTAATAGCTGAATCGCTGAGAATTCTTTCATATTCTAAACATGGGGGAGTGTTTAAATTTACACCCAATTTTTTATTATCATTACCTTTACTTGAAGACAAAGCAAATTCATTATTTTTTTTATTTTCACAAATATTTTCCATTATCACTTTGTTGGTGTTTTCACATTTTTTTATATCTTCTTGAGTAATTTCTCTATTATTTAGTACTATTTCATAAGTAGACATTTTTTCATGTGAATATTTATTGTCAATACTTCCTTTATCACTATTTTTAGCACATGTAATATATTCCTTTTCCTTACCGTCATTAGCACTCATTAATTGGGGTTCTTTTCCTGGTTTGAATTTTGTTATACAACTATCATTTATTTCATTTGATAATATACTCTTTAATTTATTTTCATTTTTATATAAATTTGTGTTATCTTCTTGGGTATATTTTTCTGATGCAAAAGCTTCAATATCATCATTAAATTTTAAATTTTGTTTTTTATCATCACAATTCATTTCTGCTTGATCTGAAAAGGCTACTCCTTTTTTCTTCTTCACATTTTTTTTACTTCCTTCATATTTACCCTCATCCTTACACACCTCTACTTCTTCCGAAAACATTATTTTTTTTTTGATATTTGTTTTTTTTTTAGGATAATTTTCCTTTGTATTTAATTCTATACTTGGAGAGTATTGGTTTTCATTTGAATTAGGATTATCTTCTCCATCATCTGTATTGAATGATTCTGAAAAACAAACTGCTTTTTTTTTGGAGGGAAGGGATTCTTTTTGATATTTATTTTTGTCATTACTTTTTTCCTTTTTTTCATATGAATTATATATATTAGTGTTTTTTAAATTGTTGTCTTCATCATCATTTTCTACTTCAATTGAAAATCGTATTCCTTTCTTTTTTTTTTTAATTTTATTAGTCTCTTTGTTTGTTATATTATCAAAGGAATCTCCCTTTTTATCAATTTTATTTTTTTCCATCAAGTCGAAATTATCAAGTAATGGAGTAATTTCAATAGATGATTTATTTGACAAATTTGTAACGTCAGTATCGTCTTTTGAATAACTTTTAGGTATATATTCCCCATTTTCAAAAATAAAAAAACTTCCAGAATTATTACTTGAGGTTATTGAATTATTATACATTCCAGACTGGCTTAAAGACATCGATCTATTAAATTTGCTTACCCTTTTTTTTAGTGTTTCATTTTCGTTATCATTTTTATCTATATGAAGATTATGATGATTATCATCTCCAAATTTATCAATTATATTCCCTAAAGCTTTTCGAATATCCGAGCTTGATGAAAGTACTGTTTTTTTTCTATTAACGATTGTATATTTTCTTAAGGGGTTTTTATAAAAAGACGCATTACTTTCACATGCTGCTATATAAGTAAATGCTGGCGATAGAAAATTACAAAAAAGCCCACATATTAAGCTTATATAATTAAATGTATTTGAAAATAGTATACCATTTGAAAATAACCATGCTAATAAAAATGGTGCGATACAAGCAAAAAAAAATGCTACACCATCTGAGCATATGTCTAAATTCATTAAATCATAACGCATTGATATAGATCCAGTGATAACTTTAGGGGCAACAGCAACTAAATTAAAAATATATAAAACGGATGTATTTATATTTTTAAAAGAATTATTTAAACAAAATATTATACCAAAAATAAAATAAAAAATGCTGCTAAATATAACTGTAAACCATATAGATTTAGATACATTAACATCATCTGTTATTTCATTTCCCCATGATGGTATATTACTAACAAATCCATATGAATCAATAAAATTTGCAAATGTTTTCCCCATACAATATGTTTTTATTCCTTCTATTTTACTAATCATAAGATATAATTTTTCAAAAAATGTTTTTTTCTGTATTTCCTTTTCTTTATTTTTATTATTGTTTGTATTATTTCCATTTTTAGAAAAGTTGCTATATTTATTTGTTAAATCATTTTTATAATTATTATAATATTCGTCTTCAATAAAATTTTCTGAGTCCGTATTAAATTGTTTCATTTTTTCTGATTGTGTATCGTTGGAATTGTTGATATAAAATTCATTATATATTTTATATACATAATAAAAATATACAATGTTGGCACTTTTATGAATTTTTAAATCCTTAGAACAACTTAATACTGTGAGGAAAAAAATGCTATTTCGAAAAATATAAGCTTTCTTTTTATATAGATTGTTTAACCGCATAAATGAGCAGAAAAATGGAGCGTCTTTTGAATGTAAAATATTATTTTTTTCGTTGAAGTTGTTTAAAATTTTACTATCGTTATTGTTCTTCGCGCTTACATTTTTATCTATATTATTATTCCATTCATATAAACCATTTAAATAATTTGAAAAACTGTTTTTTTCAATATTGTTCGAAAGTAGACACTCACTAGAAGGTGTGTTTTTGCATAGCAGTAGCGTTTTTTTAAAATGATTTAATTCATTATATGTCTGATAATTTTTTATTAAATCTGGTTCAATGTGGGCTCTACTTAATATTAAATTATTATGCATATTTATGCTTTTAATTGCTGTTGGACTGTCATTGTAATTGTGTGAAAATAAATAAATTGTTGAAGAAATGGATAAATATAAAAAAGAACTCATAAATATCATAAAAACAACATACTGATAGTTTATCGTTTCTTCTAGCCCTTTTGACGAAAGGTTTATACATATTATTGCGTTAATTATATAGCCTATAGTAAATCCACATATAAATATAGTTTCATAATTTCCTGTATTCGAATAGTAATAACCATTAAACATAGCATCTAAAAAAGATAAGGAGCATTTTTTAATTTGTATTTGAGGATATATTTCAAATAATATAGTATATCCAAATATTTTAATAATGAATATGTCAATTATTTTCGATATAACAAGTATTCCACAAATATTGTTGCATATATTCCCTAAATGATATAAAAAGGAAACAAATTTATATTTTTCATTCGACATAAAATATTTTATAACTGCACTATATTCAATCCTTTGCTCAAAATTCTTGTTTTTTGGTATAATAGTCATTGCTCTTAAAATCATTAAACTGCAAAAAGCAGCAACAGAGCATACAAATACATTTCCGAAAATTACTGGAATCCATCCTACTTCATCAATTAAACTTGGGATATCAAATAAACCTATAGACAAATTACAAATAAATTATTACTAGGTAATATATATAGAGAGAGTTTAAGTGATGGACACATTTTCATATAAATAATTTTTCTTTTAAATATACCTGATCCTATACTTTGATTAAATAAATATATGAATGAAGCAAACGGCCCAATTGTTTTGGCATACTTCCACGTAATTGTACGAAACCGCTTACGGCTTCTTACAAAATTCTGTTTATTATTTGTTTTATTGAAATTAAAAAGTGATATATTCGGTAGCCATTTTGCGCTCATTTTTATTAAAATAATAAATCAAAAAATCACAATATAATATGTGAAATAAAGTTTAAACTCAAACAAACGCAAATGTTAACCATTATGGAAACGGCAGAATGTGTAAATATACATTTTGCTTGGATATAATGAAACAACGTTCCTCAAATGAACACATATATATACAAATGCAAATAAAATAATTGATATAAAATGAAAAATAAGATATATGTGGGAAATTATTGAAAAAAATATTTATATTATAATTTGGTGACTTATATATCTTTATTTTTTTGGTGTATATGATATGTGGTTTATATATATAAAGAATTGCAGCAAAAAAAACTAACACATGTTTGGATTTATGTTCTTTTGAAAGTTCTACATTCAATTCTGTATATGAATAAACAAAAATGTGTGTTTTATACTACATGTGTAATTTCATTTAAAAAATGTTAGTTATAATTAAACACACCATATAAATATTTTAAAAACGAATAAAAAAAAAATATTACAAATTTTCCCTTAATTCAAATATATTATATATATATAATTATTGATTTGTAAATATTTTAAAAATGGAAAATTAGAGCAAATATGATCAGCGAAGGTTACTCAATATTTTCCTCATGTGAACGTTTTATTTTTACACATGCTCGATAAAACGAAAAAAAAAAAAAAAATAATTTCAATATTTTTTTTAAGAAAAATACCTTACTTTATTTAAAATAATAATAATCATTTTTCTACATTTAAAAATTTGAATTATTTTATTGTAGAAAATTCCAATTTTAAATATTATATAGATATGAAATATTAAACAATTTAGGGTTATTAAAATTCAATGGACTTTTAAGTTTCAATGCACACACACACATATACAAAAAAATAAAAGAACTTTATGAAGATGAAAATTTTGTTGTAAGGGAAAATTATAGTTCTATTTATATCTGTTTATATTTTAAAAGATTGTTTATGATAAAAAAAATATATATTACAATTTATTGAATTATTATTTAAAATTAAATTGTATGTTTCATGACTCAATTTTGTTTATTGGAAAATAATACATAATTTTTACCCATTTATTATTTTTTTTTTCATTTATTTTAATTTAAAGGGAGAAAAATATATACTTTAATATCATCATTGTTGTCATGTGATGATATACTCAGTTAATGTTAGACATCACATTCTTGAAATGGCTATATATTATAACAAGGTATACATTTGTATATAATATATATGACTAAATGCAACTATAATATGAACAAAATTACAAAGTGTTTACGTAAGTTTGTTTTAACCAGTTGGGTGAAAGCTACTAATATAATATGACGAAAAAGCAATACATAGGAAATATTGTAGATTGTAGAATATGATGAAATAAGCAAATTGCTTATACATTTGTGATTTTATAAATTTATTCCATTTAAAAACTAATAAAAAGGTCAATATATATATAGTATAGGTTTTGATTTGTATTTTTCATTCTTTTAATTAAACACTTTCTATATAAAAATAATAATTTAAAAAAGATTTGTCCTTTTTTTTTAATTTTTTTAAGATAACAAAATAAAAATTATATTACCACCGTTTGATTAATGCATATGATTATTTTTGAAGTGTTTTACGACGCCGAATAAACCAGTATATATATATTAAAATATTTATTTTTTCTAAATATGAAAAGATATAGTAATTAATAAATGAAATAATTTAAATATAATTAAAGAAATACATTAATTGGAATATAAAATTTGCTATCTTATATTTATAAATATTAACAATACATTATAACTGTTTGCTAATAAAAAAATATATATAATTAAAATTTTTTTGAAAATGTCGTTTATGCTTCAGCATTTAAATAGTGGTTGGGCAGTTGATCAAGCTATAGTAAACGAAGATGAACGATTGGTTTGTATTCGTTTTGGCCATGATTATGATCCGGATTGTATGAAAATGGATGAATTATTGTATAAAGTAGCTGATGATATAAAAAATTTTTGTGTTATATATTTGGTAGATATCACCGAAGTTCCTGATTTTAATACAATGTATGAATTGTATGATCCAGTTTCTGTTATGTTTTTTTATAGAAATAAACACATGATGATAGATTTAGGTACAGGTAACAATAATAAAATTAATTGGCCTATGAATAATAAACAAGAATTTATTGATATCGTTGAAACCATATTTAGAGGCGCAAGAAAAGGAAGAGGTTTAGTTATATCACCTAAAGATTATTCAACTAAATATAAATATTGAATTAAAAAAAATTATTATGAAATGTCTGACGAAAAATTCAATAAAAATAATATATATTTTTTAAGTATATGTCACTAATTATATTGTTGTAGTACATTTTTTATGATATAATAATCGTTATAAATCTGTTGAAGACAACAATTTGAAGCTATAAAATGTTATATTTTTATTACCCATACATTTTGTTTAAAGTATATGCATATAATAATTTTTTAATTTATTTTAAATATAAAAATATTTTCCATATTATGGGGAATATATTCGTGGTTATATTACAAAACAAAAGTGAATTCGTTATAGACTCTATTTTTTTTTAATGTTATAAAACACCGTGTTAATTAAATTATTTATTAAAAAATTTTTAATATAACAATGAATAATTATTTGGACATATATATGAGTTTTTTTGTTCTTAAACCTTTTGTCTAAATATATGTATATTGATATTGGTATAGACAAGGGTGAAAAACATATATCATGTGGGCAAATGAAATTGCCTATAATCCTCGAAAGGATTCAGTATTTACGTAAGTAAAACGTGGCAATAAATGTTTTATATACCGAAAAAAAGTAACTCGGTTCGTTTTGCCATAATTTTTATTTAGTAAATACATAAATTTATATAACTAAAACAAACATAAAATAATGTATAAAAATAAACAAATGCATATAAGCACACATAAAAAATAAACAGGTAAATACGTAAAAGGATAATATATATACAAGGCAAATGAGTAAATGCAACAATAGCAAATATTTGTATGATTAAAAGAAAGTGGTAAAAGGAAGAGTGTTATAAAAATTATAACGCAATATTCATTACACGTCCATAAATACGGTATATTATGATGAAAGCGAAACGAATATGAAATGTAAGAGATAAAATATCGCTGATTCATATATAAAATTAATTTAAGGATGTAAATATATAAACAAAAATTAATAAATTATAAACAGATATCTCATACTTTTTGTATTAAAAAAATATGATATATGCTCCAAAGGTATATGCTTAAAATAAATACATGAAAAAGAAAATTGTTCTGAATTAATAAAGGTAAACATGGCGAATATGAATATATATATTAAATAATTTGAATGGAAATTGAAGGTATATATCCATATTTTATTTTTAAAGGTATTTTATTCACCATAATGTCATCAAAAATTACTAAGATTTGCAGACAAAACTATTTCATTAATTTCAAACGGATTCATAAAATTCATATGGTGGATATATGAAACAATTATACGATTTTGTAATGCTTCATTTTTATAATATTTGCCTATACATTTCCAGATCTTATAGATAGTTTTATTTTGGCAACTTCATGAATTTTTGGTGAAAAAGTAAAAGGATGCAATTTCAAAAAGGAGATCTTTATTCACATCTATGTTATAACGTATATACGACTTATTTATCTTAATAACTTCATAAAAAATAATACATGAGTTGTGATATTCCTCCATAATATTTTTTTTTGCTAGTACCGAACTTGGATATATACTAACAACCTGATTTAATTTAATTATTTTGAGTTCGGATTTATTAATTGGTAAAGCAGCATTAGTAAAAAAACCGCTTATTATACATTTTTTAATATTAGATATAGAATCGTGTTTTTCGATTCCACATGAAGTTATGGGTAAATCGAGTTTTTCACATATACTAATTAGCTGTGTTTTTATATCTTTTATTTTAATAAGTGTATGGTATTGTAAAAAGTGATCATAACAATACGAGGTAGAGAAATTATTTTCTTCACATTGTTTAAAAATATTTAAAAACATTAAAAAATCACCGCCGCCTTCTATAATAAAAAATTTTTTAACATTATCTGCTTCTTTTTCCTTTCCTTTTTGAACATAAAAAATACTATTGGCATGGGTTAACATGGATGTAATACTTAATATTTCATCAACACAATTATATTTTTCCGATGCTGATAAAATCATTTTACTTGATTTTACATCTGTTGGGAATTCAGCCATTTTCCTTCCTGTTTTTGTTAAATTCCCTTCATTATTTAATGCGCCCAATGAATAGAGAAGCTCAAGTCCTTTTATTATAACAACAGGAGATGGCGGATCTAAAAAATCAAAATTAATAATATCATCCATGCCTAAACTTTTTAATAATAATATCATACTACTAATTTCACAACGTTGAATTTCTGGAATCGAATTATCACTTAAATCAATAAAAGATTTTTTTGTAAATAATCTAAAACATTTTCCATCTTGTTTTCTACCAGCTCTACCAGCTCTTTGATTAACAGATGCTTTAGAACATGGCAAAGTAACTAAAGATTCGATACCCGAATTTGGGTTATATATTTTTTGTTTACACAAACCTGAATCTATAACATATATTATATTATCTATAGTAATACTTGTTTCACATATATTTGTTGAAAGTATAATTTTTCTTCGTATGTTATTTGTAGCTAATTTAGCATTTTCATTATTACTTTTTTTTTTATTATTATTTGATGCTGTGCTTAACCTATTTTCTTCATCCTTTTCTGTATCATCTGTTTTATGCTCATCATCGATAATTTCCTTATCGTCACTTTTATCGTCGTTGTCATTATTTTCATTTTTTGCATCATCCTCATTTCCGACATCTTCAAATATACGTGATTGGCATTCAGCAGGTAAAGAGGAATAAATAGGTAATATAATCATGTTACGAAATTTCGGGGCTAATTCATTTAATTTACTTTCAAGTTCTTGTTGAACTAATTCAATTTCAAATTGGCCAGGTAAAAAAACTAATATATCACCTTTTCCCTGTGTTATATGAATTTGTAATATAGTTACAACAATAGCAGATAAATAATTACTTTCATTATTAATAGTATAATAAATATCAACATTATATTTTCTTCCTGGCACATAAAATATTGGAGCACAGTTAAAATAGGAAGAAATTTTCTCAGCATCCAATGTTGCTGATGATATGACAATTCTTATATTTTCTCTAAAATTACATATATCTTTAATTATTGGTAATATAACATCTGTATGTAATGCTCTTTCATGAGCTTCATCAACAATTAAAACTGATATACCTTCTAAAGTTGGATTATATAATAATAAGCGTAAAAACATACCATCTGTCATATATATAACTTTTGTATTATCACTTGTTTTATTTTGAAATCTTATAACATAACCAACTTCTTTCCCTACTTTTACATTCATTTCATCAGCTACTCTATTTGCTATAGCTATACAAGCTATTCTTCTTGGCTGTGTACATATTATATTTCCATATAAGTGATATTTGCATTCATATAAATATTGTGTTAGTTGTGTACTTTTTCCACTTCCTGTTTCTCCAACTAATATTAAAATTTTATTATTTTTTATGGCTTTCAATATATCATATCTATAACTATATATAGGCAATCTTTTCCTTTCATTAATTATTTGTTTCATTTTTTTTTCTTTATTTTTTTGTATATCTTCAAAAAGTTTTTGTAATTCTTTCTCTTTTTCACTCATACCAGACAAACTTTCTAAATGAACAAATTCTACGGAACTATTTAAGCCATTTTTCATTTCTGAAAGTTTTTTTTCATCATCACTTTCATCCCTTTTTATATTTTCTTTCTTGTTTTTTTTTTCCTTTTCCATTTCAGTTTTCTTTTTTTTGCTTTTGCTTATCTTTTCAGAATCACTACTATTGCTATCATCACTGCTACTATATTTTTTATATTTATCACTTTTCATTTCGTGTTTATTATAATATTTTTCTCCATGTTTTTCTTTATATTTTTTTTTTTCACTTTTCTTATCCCTTTCTTTGTCTTTACTTTTATGTTTATCTCTGCTTTTATCTTTTTCTTTATCTTTTATTATTTCTCTCTTTGTATCCTTTGCATAATCGATACCAGTATCAAAAACAAAGTCATTTGTAAAATTATTTTTTTGAATGGCTTCCGAGCCAAATTTCATTATCCCTTTATTAATTATTTGCTGATCATAGTTATATAAAGATGGATCTGCATTATTATCATTTTGTTGTAATATATTTCCTATAAGATTACTATATTTATCATCAACATCTTCTTGATAAGTGTAATAACTTTCTTGTAGTTTTTCTCTTAGTTTTACATTTGCTTTCGATATATCATAAATTTTTTTAGAAAACTCCAATTCTTTAATATCCTTTTCGTCTAATTTAATTGTACTATATAATAGTTCATCATCTAACAACTTTTTTGTTATATCTAATTTTTCTTTTTCTCTTTCTTTCAAGTACTTTCTTCTTGCATTTTTTTTTAACAATTCTATATACTCTAAATTGTCTTTTAAATTTTTGTTTCTTCCTTTCTGGTATTCTAAATATAAAGAATAGGAACTATCTATTTTACTTTCCGCATCATTTGAGTTATTTTTCTCATATCCCTTATCTTCATCGTCTGTTTTTATTTTTTTTATTGATTCATCATTCCCTTTAATATCTAGTGCCCTTTTATTAATATCACCTTTTTCTTTCATTATATCATTAAGTTAAAAATGAAAAATCCCTATGGTGATTTTTTAAGGGGGTACTATGAATGTATATACCGATGAGGTTTTTTTTGACTATTGAAAAATATTATAGTTTGATAAATGCCAGATATAAAATTTTACATATTTTCCCATTTACATTTATTAAGGTTAATAAAAACAATACTTATCAAATTATATAACTCTTAAAAAAATATAATTATCATTAAGTTTCATGTTATAATATTTTATTAAATGGTTTCCATCCAGTTAACAAAGAAATCAAATAGAAAATCAATTCCAAAAATACATAACAAAAATAAAGGAATCTATTGTAAGCCTTTATTCAAAAGGGGAAACCAAAAACATATGCATCACATATATATTATATGCAATCATATAATCATTAGTTTTAAAACTGAGTATAAAATAACATTGTGGGGTTATGTATATTTTTATGAATGCATATGTATTTTACATGAAATGTAATTGCAAAAATATTATCAGGGAATTTAATAAAAAAGAAAAAGGAAAGGTTATATATTCATGGAAAATATATTTCACAGTTAAATAAGTATAATATATATTCTTTATAAATATAAATTAAAACTGAATATACATAAAGCTATTTTTTCTTTATTATCTAATAGACGTAAGTATAATTATATACAATACGTGAAGAAAAAAAAAGAATGGTTCCGTTTTAAAATTTTATTAGTACCATTGACCAAATGATAGTTGTTCTTGCTATTTTAAATAAAAATATACACACAATTGTAATACAAAAATATAGCTTATATTTTATTATGGAAAAAAAAAAATTATATTAATTGTCAAAGGAAAATTATATTATGATGTCACAAATTATAGGCTTCTATCAATATTGTCAATTTTTTTTATAAAAAATGTATATAGGGCAAAAAATTAATAAAAAATTCACAATAAAAATATATAACATAATATACAGAACAAATAAAAGATCTTTATATACCCAGGAAAATATATACATTAATATTTATATCTTCATTAGGGTAATAAAATTGACATGTTTTTTTAAAGCATTCAATAAATATTGCGTACTTTTTTAATTATGTATTTTTTGTGAAATATTATGAATACTTTCATTTCATAATTTTTTATAAGTGTTTTTAACATTATGTTATAAAAAATACATGTCTTTGTTTCAAGTTATTATATTTAATTATATATACACAAATTATTTATACAAATATTTATATTTAAAAAGAGGGGGCGAAAAGAAAATATGAAATGTCTCTGTTAATATATGCATATTTACTAAATAAAACAGCGTGTAAAATCTTCAAATAAATAAACTATCAATTTATAGGAAACAAAAAAGTAAAATGTTTTTATAAAAATATTATATATCTTCCAATATAATATGCCTTATTCACCTTATGAAGGAATGTGTGCATTTTTCATGTTTGTTAATAATTAATTATCATATAGACCACATTATATACAATAAACAATGCACATAATATTAAGGTATAACATGAATAATTATTGCATTAATGCCATACACCAATGTTTTAATTATAATGTTTGTTTAGGGAAGGTTTAATCATTTCTCGTCATTTAATGAAATTTGAACATTCCTTTTACAGGTTCCTTATTTTTATTCTTAAATAACTTTTATTTATATATATAAATTGCATTAAAATATATTTTTAACAATATATATTTTTCCTTTTAATAAGATCCCATCCATCTGTAATAATAACCTCTGAAGTGTCTTCTATTTTTATATTGTTTCTTTGTCCTGCATACAAATATTAAAAGTTTTTTTTAAATATATAATGCAAAAGTGATAAATATAAAGGGAGAGAGACAATATTCTAATAAATTAAATTAAAAAAAATGTATAATTGCTGTAATATACACATGAAAGGTATGGTAAAAAGTTATATTTTCTAAATGTTTATATTTTTTAATATAAGACCTGCATCGATCAACCCTTTGCATTTGTTTTCGAGGTCGTAGTAAATGAATTGAATCAAAAAGCATTGGTATAAGGGAGTTTTTTATAAATTGCAAACATCGAAAATTCTGATTGATATCTAAATTGAGTAGCATCCTATATTATATATAATAAACGTGTATAACAATATCTCTCTATAAACTTACATATACATGTGAAAGTATTACTACACTGTTTTTTTTAAAACATATAGGTTAATGTTAAAAAAAATTGTATTCTTGAAAAGGTGAAATTAGTTTTAATATATATAACATCTGTAGATAAAATTGTATGTTGTAAATACTTTTTTTGCGATTTTTAATTAAAAAATTTCCAATAATTTGTGCACAAATATATGAACATATTTATATATTCATTTAAAATATGTATAAAAGATATAATTTTTTACGACAGCACCATTTTTATCTTTTTGTAATTCCTATAAAGAATAATGCATTCGTAAAAAAATATGTGATATAATAAATACAATAATATTTGATGAAAATATCAAATAATTTCCATTGAAATGTTAATATATATGTGTATTATACAAACAAAATCACCGGAATATTTCTCAAATGCTCCTATGCCGTATTTTTTCCCGTTTTAATATGTTGTATTAAAATATGTATATTTATCTAAAATTTAAAAGAAAAATAAAAAAATATAAACGGAAACGAAAATCGTATAATAATTAATATTATATATACAAACATATATTAAAAAAAAACGTCCTTTTGTTGGACTATAATTATAGAAATAAAAGGTATATTCAAAAAAACGATTAGAATGCTTTTTCGTTATTTTTGTATATTACAAAATGTAGATTTAATAAATTCTTTACACGAACTCACAATACATAGGTGAATAAATTAATACAACGATAACCAAGAAACAGAAACAAACGAAAAGAAATACATACACCATTTTTCTTTGTATCTTTGAAAAGTAGAAATTATGCAAATCGACCACATTATTATAAAAAATAATAAGAAAATTTTCATAAATTTTAAAAATAATTATGTAAAAAATTATAAAAGATTTGCCCTTTTCCTATAATCCATATTTCTTCTAATGATATATCAGATAAATATATATTCATTTGATGATATAATACACATTTATATTATTTCACATATCATTTTTTTCGAATTTTACATCATTTGCTATTGTTATTAAGGGATTTGCTTACTTTTTAAAATATTACACAACAATCATACCCACAAATATATAATACATTGTATTAGATCCATTTCGTTAATAATATTGTGGCAAGGGTTGTGTAACCATATATTAAAAATATATATACAAAACTAATAGCATAGTATAATAGACCATAAACCTTTATATTATTAATGGTTGTTTTTACTTACACGCACATATATTATATACATTTTTACATGTGGGGCATTTAGTAAAATATAGATATAGTGCCAATAATTATAACCTTATATTATTAGATAAAAAATATATATTTGATATTATATTTTCCATTTGTGGAAAAATGTAAAAAAGATATTTCACTTTTTTCCTTACACATTATTATTTATTCAAATATTTCCTATATAGAGGGGTGTGGATATATATGTTGATATTTTTTGATTTACGACATTAATATGTGTAAATTATTTTTAAACTTATGATTATATATAATATGAAGTTCATTTTACAACATATTAATAAAAAAATATATAAAACTATAATAGAGGAAATTCCAAAAAATAAATATGGATACTAAAGGTGTGTTAAGTATCATAAAAAATAAATCGATTTGTTCTAAAAGTGTGGCTCGATATGTTTTCCAAAATACTTTCATATATTTTGGTTATAAATATGTACATATAAATTAATAAACATCACACTATTTATGGCATTATAATAAAACATCATGTATATGAAATATGTGGTTTATTCATATGCATATTATTTATATTATTATATTATGTCTTATTTTTACGTGTAATTAAATTTATATTCATTAACTATTTTAATAATTAAAAAAAAACATATATATAATATTAATATCGATTTGATATTTGACCTGATATATGAAATATCCTTTTAAAATGTGGATTAATTTGAATAATATAAACGTTTGGATATGTGTGCATATATATATATATATTTATGGGGCCACCTCTATATACACATATATGTGTATTATGCTATATAAAAGAAAATGGTTTTTAATGAACTAAAAACCGAAAAAAACGATGAGTAATAGCAATAATACTAATAATAAAATAAATAAACTATTCGCTGCCTTTTAATTTTTCTCCTTTTTATATGATTCGCTATACATAGATATATCGTGTTGCAAAATTTGTATGTGGTTGACATATATATTATGTCCAGTATTTATTGATATATCTTTTTCGTTTTACATAAGTATTATTATATAGATTTTTAAAATATTATATACATTTTTTACCTTATAAAACCTTTTATTTATTCATAAATTGTATATCTACATGTTTATTTTATAAAAAAAATATAAAACGAGAACAGCTTAGTCAATTACACATACACATTTTATTGATTTGCTAAATTAAGTAATTAAAAAAATCTCAATCCTCCAAAGTATTATATCTATTTTTTTTTCTTTTTACATAATAAATATATATATGTACATTTTTAAAATTTATTTTATTAAGGACATATTTTTTTGTTATAAAAAATACATACACACTTTATCATTTTATTAGTATTATTATTATATTTATTTTTTTTATTGTCTGCTTATGTTTTTATTTTATGAAAACTTTCATTTATTTTAATTGTTTAAGATTATGAAGTAAGATATATATATATATATATATACATGTGTATACACACAACATTTGAATAATGTGTAATGAATAACTTTTTAATTTAAATACCATTAATAATGAATGTGTTGTTTTTATATTTTATATAGTGTGCCATTTACATGTTATATATATATATACTCACCTTATTTTGTGTATTTTTATTTTCTCTATCAATACGCTTATTTTGAATGACAACAACGCATACAAAATGTATTATCAAATTGTTTAACGTTTCATTCACGCTGTTTTATATGTTTAAAATTAAATTTAAAACAACCCTATAACATTATATATTCTATTTGCATATATAATACTTTTCATAAATATTCATAAATGTGTATATAAATATTTTCACTTTCGTTTATATATATCTATAATCTACATATGTACTATATATGCATTTTATCCATATCTTTTGAAATGAATACAACAAATATATTATTTAGTATATATTGTTACAATAATTAAGAGCCAAAGTAAGAAACATAAAAAATATAATAATGTAATTCACGACAGAAAAACTAAAAGTTTAATAACTACATTTTAAATAGAAAGGAAAACACAGTCGCTTTTAGCTTTCTTTTTTAAAGTGGAAAATATTTATATATATTTTACTTTGTTTATGTTTCTATGTATATAAATTTCATAATTTTCTACATTTATCACATTATTCTATCTATGTAGAAATAGAAAAAAATAATAACAGCAATGCAAAACATTATTATTATAACTACATATTTATAATACCCCCTTTTCTATACAGTGATTATTTGGAAATATATAATTCAGGATTCAGGGGGGTGTTACTTTAAAATGATTACATGTAAATATATATTCTACATTAAGTTTATTTTAAATGCCATTTTATATAAATATAGATGTATATATATCTAAATCTATATACATAATAATATATTTAAATAAATTATACATACATTATATGGATTTCTACACATATGAGCTAAGTGTACAAATAAATGAAAATTTTGAGTTTTTATATTTTTTTTTAAACTAGCATTTATTGGTATTTTTATACATGTATAATAAATAATAAAACTCTGAATCCTCCAAAACGCATTATAATAATATAAATCAAAATATATAATATATTATATAGGATAAAAATATAAATACACAATCCGGATCAATATATTTTTTTTCAATGCTATACCTTCTTCTATATAAATTTAATAAAACGTTATTATATGTTTTTAATTACTTTTTTTTTAAGCTATGCAATAAATTATCTCTATAGACGTTTTATATATACAATAGGTGAAATTTAGAAACCTTGTATTAAATATAGAAAAAAAAAAGGATCAAATTTATAAATAATAATTAATTATACATATGCACATATATGTAGAAATATTATATATCAAATATCCTATGTAGTATAGAAAATGTGATCTGGCATTTTAAGTTTATATTTTTAAATGAAGAGCACTTTTTATATTATAAAACATTTGGGACATCGTCACTATTATTTATATTTATAATTTTTTTAGAGCATATAAAATTTGAAGAAACACGGAGGGAGGAGTTATACATATTTATTATATAATTACAAATGCACATATATTTATTTACCACCTTGTAAAAATCATATATTTTTCAAAGCCCCTTTTTTTTGTGGTGCGTGTATAATTTATTTGATATATATAATAATATACTAATAAAAAATATTATGTTTATTGTATTTATATAATTACTAGGTTCCACGTACCTACATATTATAATAGTGCTAAATACTTTTCCACGTATATGCATATATTATTTGTGGGGGTTATTATTTTCACTTTATAAAATAAACTTGGATATTTTGCATCCCATGAATGTATACATAAATATTTGAGCAAAATAACGCTGCAATAATTATTAACTTAAATTATATATATAGTCGAATACGTTATTTTTTTTGCTGCCCTTCGTTTTTTTTTTTCACATCAGGTTCTTCGAATTATGAAAATCCAAAACACATGTATGTATGTTATGTAGTTATGTAGTGTTCACTTTGTATACTTTCATATGTAAATACTTATTTATATGTATATTATTTATATATAATATTATGAATAAAAGTTTATTATGGGTTTGTTTTATTAGTTTCATTGGTGGAGTATTCATTTTTTTCCTTCCCATTTTTCGCTCCCTTCGTTTTTTTTCATTCATATTGAAAGCTAGCATGTTATTATATATATGTATAATTTTTTAATTTTGTTAATATAAGTTTTAATTCGATTCTTAATTATTTATAATAAAAATTGAGAATTATATATTTTATGTATGCATGATGTATATATTTATAAGTAAATGTTATTTTTTTTTTTTTTTATCACATTTACCTTTTTTTTAATAGTTTTTATAATCCTATGATTTAAATTTTTCATTGATATAGCATAATGTAATTATATGTAATTTTTTATATCATATATCAATGTTAGAAAGCCAATGATAAATTCATTAATAACGAGTTTGGTTATTTGATAATATAAAATGTAAAATTTCAATTCTTAGATATAATTATATTTATATATATAAAATAGTTTTAATAAACATTAGGAGTGTGTAATTTTAAATCATGCAAATGCTATACCTGTATTGATGTGAGATTACATTAATGATATAATAATAAATATATATATATATAACATATATATATTAATTTATATAAATGTTTAATGTGAAATTCTACAAAACTTTGTAATGTGATTGTATATTATATAATATATGAACATAGTTTATGCGAAGATACGTATGTATATCGATAATTTCATATCTATGTTATTTATACGGAATTGTGAAAACTTTATGCATAGAATAATAAGTTTATTGTAATAACACGAATAAGTAGTTTTGTACAATAATTCGTTTATTATATTTGCGACGCTATATTATTCTCACTCATATATGTTCTTCCTATTTTTTTTTTCATGTTATTTTTTTATTTTTTTTTTTGATCTTAATTCTATGAGAATTTTTTGAGATAATATAATTATATGTACAATTACCAATACATAGATGAAGTTTTATTAAGTGTATGTATTCATATATAATGATATATTTATACATATATTAATAAGAACCAATCAAGGGCTAAGGATATATACGCCTCATACGTTATATAATACATAAAATAACATATATTATATAAGAGTGTATATATGTATATTTAACTTATGTTTGTTTGCATATGTTTTTATTTGATTTATGAAATATTGACTGGTAAAAGTATTGTTTTATATTTATTAATTTTTATTTTTGAATGATTTGTTTTTATATATACATATTGTGTACACACATATTTGTATATTTTTCATGGGAATACCATATGAATAATAGTGTATAAAATTTTACATCAATTGTGAAATTTTATGAAGTGTAGTATATATAAGATATACATACAATGTCTATTTTATAATTTGTTTTAATGTTATTATATAATCGTGTTTCCACATTATATTATTATACGTTTTAAAACACTCAGTGGCTTTTATTACGTAAACGAAACGAAATTCAAGTATAAATTAGAAAGAAAAAAACACAAAAATACGTACAACTAATATATGCTAACATATATAATAAGTGTATAAATATATATTACATATATTTATATATAGAGTGCGAATAAAAGAGAAATATATAAATACGAGAAAAATCAAACTATTGAACTTTTCATTTTTTATATTTATTTGCTACATCTGTGAAGTATATTATAAAAAATACGAAATTCGTATATTTTTAAAGTTCGTTCTTTGTCGAATAATTTGATATTTATTTTTATTTATGATCTATAAATTTTACGATTTTATTACACGTGATTTAAAACCATTTTTATAATTTTTTAATTGTATGCATTTATTAGAATAGAAAAAATTGCATTTTTTCCCATCTACATATTATACATACAATATTTATTATTTGTATTCTTTTTATTGTTAAAGAAAAAATATAGAATTCAAAATTATACTTATAAAGGATACGCTTGTTTTTTCTTTTCATACCTGTGATTATATACACACACATATATATATATAAAAGACAACATTGGTTAACAAACTGTAAAATATAAAACCCTGTTGATAAAAATATATGTGTATATAACACTACTTACATATAAACCTCCATATAATTATTAATTATAATAATTACCGTGCCTCGTAGTTATTTTATTTTATTTCTCGGTGATCTACGCATTTATTATATATTTAGCATACAGTATTTATTTTTTAATATATAATAACCAAATATTTTGTCCATATATACTTGTTTTATATATAAATATTTTGTAATATGTAACTATTTTTTTTAATAGAGAATTTATATAAATATAAAAAATAAATAATCACATATATATATTGTTACTATAAATTATAAAAGCTATTATTTTTTATTGTTATTTAATGTATGTGATTTAAATTAGAAAGTTAGAAAATATTTACATAAGCATATATATATTTATATATATATCTATTGTCCTGCATATACAACCTGTGCATATATATTAACGTGGTTTATGCACGTATATGTATGTTACACACGTAGTAGCACTATTTTACTACAATATTATTTTTTTTTTGTTCCATATAGGAATATTACTATATTAATAGGTTGTGAATTTATTGTACCCCTTTCTTTTATTTTCTATTTTACGTTTTTTTTTTATAGTTTGTTACACATTTTGTGTTTTTCATTCCTATTTAATACTTAATAAAAATAAAAAAAAAAATAAAATGGAAGGTACTAATTCAGAAATTAATATGAAGGTTGATGATCAAATAACAAAGAGAGGAACTATAGTTGATCAAAATGAAAAGAGGCAATGCAACAGTGATGATTGCTTAGATAATGATAACTCAGTAGGTGGAAATGGTGGTGGCTATTTATTTAATTTGCTAGGCCGTTTAAATAATTATAAAAAGCCTAAATCCAAATCTCCATCCGAAGAAGCTGGTATGAATGGTAATTGCGACACAGAAGGGAATGACAATATTAGCTTAAAAGAAAATGAATTGAAAAAAGAAAATTTAAATGCTGGTCAGCCAGAAAAGGCAAATGCAAAAAAAAATGATGCAACTAAAAAAGGTGAACAAACTCCCAAAGGTGGCGCATCTAAAAAGGGTGAGCAAGCTCAAAAAGGTGGTGCATCTAAAAAAGGTGAATCAGCCAAAAAAGGTGGCGCATCTAAAAAGGGTGAACAACCTCAAAAAGGTGATGCATCTAAAAAGGGTGATGTAAGTTCCAAAAGCGATGCAAGCTGTTCAAAAGGGTCTCCTCCAAAACATGCAACAAAAAATGGTGAACTAGCCAAAAATGGTAATGCTAGAGAGTTAAAGAAAAATGAAGATAAAGAAAAATTATATAAACTAGAACAAAATAAAAATGATGATATTGCTGATAACAATAATAGTAATAAAAAGAACGGAGGTAACACCATTGACAATACCAATAGTGATAGTGTAATGAAACTTGGACAATCACAATGTAGAGAAAAAATAGAAGAACTAATAAAGGAAATAAGAATAACCGATGGGCTTTATGATGATAAAAATAACGAGATATTTTTGTTGTATACTGAATTATATAAATATTTAATTGATTTAACAGATTATATTAATATTGGAGGTAATAGTCTTAAAAAGTATATAAAGGAAGAAATTGAAAAATTAAAAGAAAATAACGAATTAACATTTCACTTTTTAAAAAATTTCAAAAAGAAAAAAAATAATATTTTATTAAATTTGAATGATTCAACATTAAATGAAATTAAAAATTCATTTTTTGACAATTTTGAAAAAATATTAAAAGGAATGGATGAAGAATCATTAGAACAATATTACAATGATCTTGAGGAAAGTGTAATGAAGAATCGAAATTTAGGTGCAATATTTATAATCCTATGTAGAAATCAAACGATATATGTCTTAGACGATTTATATAAAAATGTGTATGCACCAACAGTTGATAATGTTGAAGAAACAAATAGAGTAATAAAAAGACTTGGCAATATGAACAATTTCACAAGAATTATAATAACTGTAAATGTTTCTAATAGTACAAATAGGGACAACAAAATAAATAACAATGCTGATAGGAGTGCTAAAAATATAATTGCTAACGGAATTAAGAACAACATGAATGGCACAAATAATAATATAGTCCATGATGGTGTAGAAAATGAATTATCATCAGTTCTTCAAAATGGTATAAACAATAATATGTCTATGGTTGGCTGTAATAGTAATCCAAATAGTAACAACAGTAAAAACTATTTGATGAGTATGAGTCGAAATATTCAAAAAGTTTCTGAAGGTATAAATGAAGATGATCAAATGGATGATGATGAGTTTGATGAGAGACAAGAATTTGAAGATGAGCATTCAAATTTAGAAAATAAAACACCATTTAGTTCTTTAAGAAATGAAAGTAATAAATTAAATTTCAATAAAAAAACATCAAACTATTTCCGTAAAGAAAATAATGATGCACAAGTTTTATTATCAGCATGTACAACAAATGTTTCGTCCTCGTTCGTTGAAAAAAAATTAAGGGAAAAAAACGTTAAAAAAAAAATAATGAGTAATGATACTAATAGCTCGAAGAATAATCATATGCTGTTTACTGATAAAAGTACATCGAAAAGTATATCATATGATAGAAATCACTTAAATACGAATACTACAGCAAATAACCTTCTTATTAGTAGCAATAGCAACGACACAACACTTAACTGCAGTAATATGGGTAGTAATAATGGAACCACTAATAGTATAATAAATAATAGCAATGGTATGAATGGTAGTAATACTAGTAGCAACAATGGTAATAATAATACAAATAGTAATATGAGTACAAATGGTAGTACAAACTTGGGAAATAGCAACAATATATGCAGTAATGGTATTTTAGGAGGTATTGCTAATGGAGTTATTAATAACAACACAAATATTAATAATAACAATTGCAATAGTGTATCAGATAATGATTATTTTAGTGATATGATGGTATATATTTCTTGGGTTCCTAAAAGTGCTAGATGTCAATACCCATTAGAATTACCCAAAAATTCTGCTGAAAGAAATAAGCTAGCTGAATATATTGAAGCCAAAGAACAGATGCTTTATATTTTGAAATTAATGGGATATGAAGAAATCGATAATATTTATTTCCATCCACCAAAGGGCTCACATATTAAAATAAAATTTAAAACATTAGCATGTATGAATAAATTTTTAAAAGCTTATAAAAATACTCCAGATAAATGGAAAGAAGATATGTTTAACTTTTTTAACATCCCATTAAGAAGTAGCATATCAGTTCGAGACCTTCGAATCGAAAGAGCAGTACCTAGATCATCTACAGCTGATTTTAAAAAAATTAAAAAAATTAACAAAAATAATCATGATTTGTTTTTGTTTAAGGAAAATTATAATTTGTGTCAAGATAGTTCAACGGAAAAATTAGAAAAAATTAATTTTCAATATGATTCATATAGCAAAAATATTATGGGAACAGTAGGTTCTACTGGTAATAGTCGTTGTGACAATAATAGCACATCTACAATGCATTCTTTTATACAAGGTGGTAATGTAAAGAATAATAATTCCGTGTTAAACAATATGGCCACCAATAACAATATTAAAAAATATAATGCTGGAAAGAAATATTTTCCTAAAATAAAAGGATTTAACAATATAAATTCAGAATATGTAAACAACAGTATGATGTCCAATAATAGTACATTTGATGATATGGATAATAATATAATATTTGCTCATGATAATAATAATGCTGATGATGTTGACAATTCTGTTAATGTTCCTTGCAATAACAATATGGCTAGCTGTTCAGGTGATGGTACAAGTATTATGCAAAATTCACGATTATACTCCGTTAATAACAATAGAAACAATATTGGAGCTACTACTGTTATGATACCTAATGGAATGATAGGAAATCGAAATAATACTGGCCAAAATATTAGTAACACTGTAAGTAGTAGTAGAATAGGAATGCACAATATGAAAGAGAATGGAAAATATTACTTCGAAAATAAAATGTATAACCACATGAACAGAGGTAACATATTTAATAGTAATAATCTAATGCCTAATAATTTAAATAACGACAATTTTATCAACAATAATAATGATGATGATGGAAACAATGTACATAACAATAGTAATATTGGTAATAGTAATATGTGCATAAATGGAAAAAATGAAAATGGAAAATTAAATTATAATATTAACCATAGTGCAACCATGTTTACATCTAGAAACCCATCAAGGAATATGTATATTTTGAAAAATAAAAATATGAATAGAAATGGTATGGGAACAGAAACAGACACAGGTGGATCTTCGCTTTTATCAGCATCTACATTTGTAAACACAAATACTGGGCATTCAATTAATAAAGATATAATGAATAACAACCAAAGTTTTAGTCTAAAAAAACAAACACATTATGCTTCATACTCTAATAATACGAATGGAAACATTAACGGTTTAAATGATCATATATTCTCATATACTACTAATAATAATAACAACCTATCATTAGCTCTAAATAATAGAATATTAAATGAGAATTCGAGAAACGCTAATAATTATTCTAATAGAGATTTACAAAATGAAGCAGGAAACTTAACTCATTTCAGTACTAATATTATGGATCAGAATTTTGAAAAAGAAAAAAATCATCTTAGAAAGTTTAAAAACTGCTACATGGGTAGTAATACATATAATGACAATACAATGAATAATGTGGATACAAATAATAATAATAATGTGGATAACAATAAGGTTGTTAATAATAATGCCCTTGAAAATAATAATGTCAATTCGAGTGCTTCTATAATTAACGGACCCCTAAATAATAATAATAACAATAGAAGTAGAAGTAGCAGTAATGGCAATATGGATCGAATGATAAATAGCTGTATGCATAGATTAGGTAATGTAAAGTCGCATAATAATAATAGTTTTTGCAATCCTGCCTTTAGCTCAAACCTATTAAACAAAAAATATATGCAAAATAATCATATAAATAATAATAACAATAATAATGACGATATAAAAGAGGACTTTAAAAATTTAATTAATATCGATTTTATAAATGATATAGATATGGATTATGAAGAAAAAAGCCATCATAATATAACGAATGACATCCTTACTAGAAATTCTAATAGCCATTTACATTCAAAACAAGGAAATGCAAAAAGATATATACCATTGAGCAATTGCTTGAGTGATGGCTTGTTAGAAAATAGGGCCGGAAATTGTACCAGTAGTACTACTATGAAAGGAAGAGATTATAGTATGTATGAAAATTTATCATTTAATAATATGAAAGATTTTGGAAGCATAAAAGATTTTAAAAGTTTAAACGATTTTAACAGTATTATCAACGATGTAGGAGATAAATCAAATGATATAAATTTTAATGAAAATGATTTCGCATATCCAAGTGGTAATATGAATAATAATTTAACAAATGTATGTGATGGAGTAAATATCGATGGATCCTGTGTAGTAATGCCCGATGGGTTCAATAATTATTTTTCAGATGATAAATCAAATTTATATGATAATAATAAAAATAATTTTTTTAATTATTATAATTCTATGATGCAATCTGCTAATACTGGCAATATCCATATGAATCAAAATAATAATATGGGCAATACCATAAGTAATAAAATAATTAGTAACAATATGAATAACAATAATATTGGAGGAGATAATAATAATACAAATAACAATGGAGGTAATAATAACACCAACAGTCATTTAAGTCTAGTTAATGAAGCTTCTATAAATGATAACTTTAGTTCTGTTGATTGCGTCGAGAATAATACTCACGGAAGTGCAAAAATCAATAACATGAACGAAGCTTATTATTAAGCATTACTAGCAAAAATGCTACACCACATGTAGCTGATAGTACCATCATTACAAACTATAATAATAATGATAAGTCTAATAACCAGTTATTATATAGAGTTATCATAATTTTTAAAGTGTATATGGAATTGGCCTTTCATTACTATTATTCTTTTGAGATATGTTATACAAAATAATTCAAAATTAAATTAAAAGAGGTGGGAAATCAAACCCGATTATAGCATGGCACCTACTATAATACCAGTTTTTTTTTTAAAAATATATTTCTTCACTTATTGTGAATAGAAATTATCAAAAATTTAAAAAAATTATATAATAATTTTTTTAAAAATACATTACACTCCCACTTTTCCTTTCTGTCTATAATTCACACACACCGTCTGTCCATTCGCAATCTTCGTAACATTCGAAATCTTCGAAATGTGCAGTTATCCGCGTATCCATATATTCGCCTCTTTTGAGTTTATTAATCAAATTGGAGTATCCAAAATTAAAATAAGCCATCCTTTTTTTCCCCAAAAAAAAAATTCAGAAGATATGATAACATAAATATGCATATTATGCATTTATAATTTTTCGTGTACGATTTGAATGGCACATATATATAGACACTCATTAATTTATTGATATACAAATATGCGCATTTATTTTATTTATTATTTAAGTTGTCATATATTAGTTGCCATTTTGGCTATCTGTTATTGTATTTAAGTATTAATTATTTTATCGTTTACATTTTTTTTTTATCCTTGTTTTCTCAAGATAGTTTTCGACCACTTATTTTGAAATGCAAATAATTTATATTATTTGAATGTTTTAATTTAATTAACATAAGTATAATATTTACGTGCATATTATTCAATGTACGAAAATGTGTAGAAAGGATGTAACGGGCATAAACAATATATATTACCTTTTTTAATTTTAATTAATATTATTATTAATATTACTATTATATATATATTTATGATCATCTCGTATGTCTATACAACTGATTTTTATTATGTGTTATATGTTCAGTTCGTCGATTTTTTTTTTTTTATACACAAATTATGAACAGCTATATGTTATTTTTATCCATTTTTAATCGAACTAATATGTGAAAATGTGTTTTATTTTTATTATATTATTATTTTTTTTATAAAGTTTTTAAACCAAAGCACAAGAGCTTTTTAAAAGGAATATATATACATATATTTCTAAAACGAATTAATTAAAATGTTTGAAAATTTATTTTTTTGAAACTCCGAAAAAGGCAGTAAAGGATCCCACTTCAATGGGGTTGCCAAATTTTGAAATGTAAATAACATATAAGTCTAAGATTGTATAAGAAAAGGTAACATAATTTGGCAATACACGTTTGTTCAATCATCATGAACCTATGCATGAATATGTAATAGAATTCGTTAGATATAGCTGATGTTATTTCTCTACAAAATTAATATCCTAAAAAAATTTTATTTTTTTTTCCAATTTTTCCACCTTATTTTCTGCAAAATTGGTACCTATATATAATATTGCAAAGGAAATATCGGATTAATTTTTTCTCTTTAAAAAGTATATGTACATTTTTTAAAAAAAGGAAAAAAAATTATATTTTTATTGACATATAATAAATATTTTATAATTTATTTTGGTTATGTATGTACTATATATAGGGTATTCTAAGGTATACAAATTTGATATTCCCCTTTTTCTGAAGTTGTATAAAGAGAAGAACTTTATAAAAAAAACAAAAAAAAAAATGTTAACCAAGGATATATAATTAACAAAATGATCAATAGTAAATATGAAAATTTGAAAAAATATGATTTAAATTTACTTAAAAATGAAATATTTAAAAAAGAAAATAAAGAAAAAAATGATTTAAAGAATATTTTATTTTTCCCATCTTTATTCTGGTATAATGGAAACTTTTGTCCACCTATGCCTTTAATCAAATATGATGAAAATAATTATAACGTGGAAGATTATATAATATGCTCAATACATAAGCATAGTGTAATTATAAAGAAAATATTAAAAAATGAAATAATAAAAGTAAGTATGTTTAATGATGAAAAAGTTTTATCATGTTTGTTTTATATTAATATAAGTTACATACTAAAGTTGATAAATGCCTACACACGTTTTTTTTCGATATCTTCTTTACTAAATGAAGGAAGAAAATCAAAATCGGATGAAAAGTGTGAACATGAAGAAGGCATAGAAAGGACAAACCAAAACATGACGTACCTATTATATTTATATAATGAGAAAAATGAAATACATTTATTTGATATGGACAAAAAATATTCAATCTTAAAAATACAAGAAGATAAAAAAATTAACTGTTTTAATTTTAATTATATATATATCAATAAAAAAAATAGTTTATATAACAAAATGTTAAACGATATATACGAAAACAACATTAAAACAATTGACATAGATTGTGTAGACGATAAATTAGTTATGAAAAATAAATATTGTTTTGAATTGGCACAGGAAAAATGTGCACACCATTTAACTCATATAAATAGTGACTGTAATAATAGCAATGGACTGAAGTTTTTTAAAAAACTTTTTTATGTTTTAATATATGGGGATAATGAAGGAAATATTTATTTTTTTTTACCTGAGAAAAAAATTAAATTAAAAAAAAATATAAGAAAGGAAATTATGGATATTAACTTTCTTGAAACAAATGTAAAAGAATATTTCAATGTAAAAAATAAATATGACTTATTTAATTTAATTAAGAATAATTACTACATATTTATTGGATATAAAGATTGTATATATATACTTAATTTTTATATTTATGAAATATATTTTATTATTGATTTAATAAAGGAAGATAAAATTTATTCATTTAGCTCAAAATTTAATAATGATCTTGAAAACTACATATCCTTTTCTACAAAAAAGTATGTCAAAATTTTTAATGTCAATAAGAAAGAGGAATTAGACAACGTGAGTATAAGCCCTGGTGACATAAAGTCAACCAAAAATAACAACACTCTTGATGTAGACAATGTGGAAATTAATAAATTGGAAGATGACAACTCATTAAATATTCTCAAAATAGAAAAGGACAAAAAAGTCAAGACAGGACCAAATACAAATAAAGAAGAGAAAGAATTAAAACATCATATTTGTATATCTTTTGATTCAAAAAATAATTTATATATATCAAATGATATAGGAATAATATATGTATATAATTTAAAAGAAAAAAAAGTTGTGAAATCATTGAACATTTTTTGCAAACGGATTTTTTATTTATTTCAATTTATACTAGATAGGAAAGAATATATATATATATATGACTCTGAAAAGTTTTATTTTTTATATGATATAGATAATAATAAAATAATTTATAAAAAGTTTACTATAAGTGCTTGGATATATAATATCTTATGCTTTAATAATAATATATTTTTTTCTCTAGGGAATGAAAATATATATAATTTACAAACAACAAATTATGAAGATATATTTATAAAAAATATTTATTATGAAAATATAAATATTTGTATATATCTAGTTAATCATCCTTTCTTGTCTATTATATCATTTATTAACAAAAAGTCACAATTTGGATTTTTCTTTTTTCATAATGACGATAAAAAAAAAAAAAAAATATGTATTCCCTCTATAAATGAAAATAAAAATGTTTTATCTATATGCTGGTTTCAAAAGAAAAGACATGCTTTATCATTGCCACTGATAATAGAAAATAATAAATTATCCAATAATTTGAGTTTTGATAAAAATAAGCAACTTGAAAATGATGAAGAATGCCTTAGCAATTATTTACCACATGATGAGGATAATGCTGTACATAAAGTTTGCAATAATTTAATAACAGACTCTATACAAAATTCAGAAGAAATAACACAAGGATCAAAAAAGAAACGGAAAAAAAAAAACTATCCCGAAATGAATAACTATGACAATTATGATAATCATATTGTTGTGTTAACTGATAATTCATTATATTTGTATAACATATTAAATAAACAAATAAAACAATTAAATAATCATTTGTTAAATAACTTATTCGCTTTTAAAGAAAGAAAAAAATATATAGCCTCAACGATACTAAATAGTATGTGCTATGTTTTTATTTTATATGATAAAAATTTACTTATATTTGATGAAAATTTTATTTTTACAAGTTATATAATAAAAATAAATGAAAAAATTAATAAAATGTATATAAGGAATAATATTATATTTATACATTCAAATAGCAATGTCTATTTTTCTTATGTACATGTAATAATTAATAAATGCTTCATAGAATCCAATAAAATGAGCAATACTCAAAATGGTGCAAAATGTGATAATAATAAAGATATATTAGAAAATAAAGAATTATATTTTATCAAATTAAAGTTAACAAATAGTTTTAAAATCATTCTATTCGATTTTTATAATATAGGGGACTATATTTATGTTGCCATCTTTTCAAAAAAAAAGACAATTTTCGTATACAAAATAGATATGAAGAATATTTATATGAATGACAACACACACGAAAACAATATTAATAATAAACATAGTGAAATAATATGCAAGGAAAATGATATTATGTTAGAACAGAATTCTCAAATTGAAGGTGAATTAATTGCCCAATTTTTTAATTTTTATATTTTTGATCATATAAATAAAATTGGAAGTATTATATCCATGAAATTTTTTTACAATTCTATAAAACAAAAAATACATCTTGTTTTTGGAGGTCTTGAGCAGTTTCTTTTTTTGTGGAATTTTTTGAAGTATCCTCTTGTTAGGAAACAGCCAAAGGATTAAAAATATTATCGAAAAATAAACATAAAAATATTGGAAAATTTATAAATTGCTTTATATCCCCATTACTAGATTTATCTAATACTTATGTCGTACATAGATGCAATTTTTTCCTTTATTTGATTGTGCAATTTCTTTACATAATCTTTAAAAATATTTTGGTCCTAATAAAAAAAGGAAAATAATGTGTAAGAATAATTTCAAAAAAAAAAAATATATGTACTATACATATATAGGTGTAAATACCTTTACATCCGAAGTCGGGGAATAAACAAATTTATAAGTGTAACTTGTTTTGTTGTGAATCTCATTAAAAAATACATCAAGAAGAATAACTTTTTTTAAAAAATCAAAATTTTGGATATTTTTAAGATCCAAAACTGTTTTTATAAATAGTTTATTATCCCATTCACAATTCGCATAAAATGACAAATCATATTCTTCATCTTTTATGTTATATAAATTTATAAAATATAAAAATTCTTCATTTGTTTTTTTTTTATCTATCATTTTATTTGTTTTAAAAAAATTTTGTAACTTATTTTTTAATTCAAAACCTTCCCTTTGAGGGCAATTCAATAAAATATTATTTTCTCTATCTTTAAATAACTCACACGTTTTTTTTTCATTCGTGTTTGAAATACTTTTTAATTTATCTATACCATTTTTTTCGACATTATGAATATGAATTCCTTTTTCACTATGGCTATTGGAACAATTATCACAACTGTCCATGTTGTTTATTAAATCGTTTTTTTTTCCAACCTCATCATGTATATTTATTTGTTTGCTTTCTGTGCAACCATTTTGTTCATTTGAGTTACTTATATAATTTTGATGGGTATTTGATGTGTATAAATATAGATCTCTAATTCTAGTTATGTCATATTTAATCATGGCAATTCTATCTAGTCCTAATCCTACAGCTAAATAATCATGCATATCATATTTTTTATTTTTTTTTAAAAGTATTTTTTCCTTTAATATTCCACATCCTAAAATTTCTACCCATTTATTATTATAAAAAACTTCTGCCTGTAATGATTTGTCTGTAAAATCAAAAGAATCTACTTTAATCCTCCACGTGCTGTTTTTACCAAAAATATATGATAACAGTTCACATAAAAAATATATCATTTCCTTTTCCTTACTAATTGTTTCATTTTTTATTTTCATATAAATATCCATTTGATTAAAAAATGAAAAGTGTAGTTTGTCTATGTTATCTTTTCGAAATACGTTTGAAATAATTGCATAGTTATTTTCAAAATCGTTAAAATTGTTTGTATTAGTACAAGAGCATGAGCTTCCCAAAACATTTGGTTTAATACCTTGCGTTTCGTTACATTCATTATGCTTACAATTATTTGTTACAATATTATTAAAGCTATTATCACAAATTACGTTATTATATTGATCAGTTATTTTTTTTCCCTTCCTTCTCCCAACTTTTCCTGTTTCATCATTAATATAACTATCTCCATTATTTAGTTCGTTCTGATATTTGCCCCCATGCTGTTCTTTCGAGTTTAAAGTTTCATCATGATCATTGTTTTGATCTTCATTTAATTTTACTTCATTCTCTTTTGAATATGTTTGGTAATTATTTATTAATTGGTGAACGTGTGGAAATAATGATGTAGCTTGAGGAATGTATAAATACGAATCAGAAAAGTAAAAGTTGCTTTTTAAGGACGTTGTTTCATTTGTTTTTTTAATCAATATATCATTAAAACATGTGTTACTACTATAAAGGGGGCATTTGTTATAAACTACATAAAAATTGTCCTTTGTTTTTAAAAATTTCAGTATTTGGTCTGTAACATTGTGTATAGGATGATTTTTTATGTTATAAACATATTTAAATCTTCCATAGTTGACTATATCATCTTTAATATAATAATCTTTATTAAGTTTTGATATAATTATGTTATTAATAAATTGAGGTTTCTTTCTGTATGTGATAATATGTTTTTGAAAAAATGCTAGTATTACAATGGAAACATAAAATAAAAGCATTTCTAAATTGAATGAAACAAAAAAAACTAAAACAAACCCATTATTATAATCTTAATTTTATAGTACAATTCTTTACAAAATATGTATAAACTAGGATTAGCTGAAAAGCATATATCTTCATAAAAACCTTAACAGTCAGAATATTTTTACATTTTTTATGAAAAAAAAAAAAAATTTTTTTTTTTACTCAATTTAACCTTACTTGTTCATAAAATTTGAAGAGCTAATTTTCATTTTTTTATATTGTTACACAATTTCGCTATTAGATATCATTTTATTAGAATTACCGTTCCGTTAGCTTATACCGTCAGTTTAACAATATCAATATGTGCGGAAAATAAGAAAGAATGGATATGCAAGTAATATATATAAACTCGTAAATATCTACAAGCACTATATATATACTACATTTAAGCGAACTGAAAATGATGTTACTAATTATATTACACAATATTTTTTAAGATTATTTAATAAAGAATTTATCTTTTTATTTAATTTTTAAAAATATTTATCATTGTTCTTGTTAATTAGAAAATATAAGCAAAAAGTTGTTTAAAAATGTTAAAAAAAAATACCATTGAAAATATACATATATTTTTCTCCTGAATATTTAAAAATTTATAAGATCATGGAACTTATAAAAAGGCTAAATTAATGAATAAATAAAAAAAATATGATGATATAAAGCCAATAAATATACAGCCACAGAAATAAAAGGAACATATATGCATGCTCCATAAAATTAATTATTTCAAAAAAAAAAAATGAATTTAATTCATTTATAATAAAGTTGTGTATGCTAAAAATAAAAGTAAATTATTATTGTAACAAATTTTTGGATTTTTTGTTTCATTGCCACTTTGCATTATATGCATATATAAATATGTGTATAGTTATATTTTTTCAAATATATACATTAATATAATATATTTATTATATGCCATTTCGTTGATATTTATTCATCGTAATTATATCCATCATCATCATCATCCATTTCGTCTTCATCTTCTTCATCATCTTCATCTTCTTCATCGTCTTCGTCATCTTCATCTTCATCATCTTCATCATCTTCATCGTCAAGATCATCCTCATCATCCATATCATCAAGTCTGCTTCTATAATCTCTTCTTCTATGTCTAGAAAGATAATGCCTAGAATCTATAGATGGATCTAACACCCCTTTATCTTTCTTTTCACTATCTACCATCATACATTCAGTAGTTAATACCATACTAGCAATACTGCAACTGTTTTTAATAACACTTAAAATAACATTAGTACTATCAATAATTCCATTATCTACCATATTAACAAATTTATTTGTATTGACATCATAACCAAATCCATATTTATCTTTTGAATTTAAAATAATTTTAACAACATTTTCTCCATTCACTCCAGCATTATCTGCAATTTGTTTGGTAATGACATCTAAACTACTAACAACTATGTTAGCTCCCATTTTTTGTAGTTCTATTTCTGATTCTAAATTTCCTACTAAATCAAGATATTTTTTTTCTTCTTGACTTCCAACATTTTGAAACTGTTCTTCTATTTTTTTATGTATTTCATTTATAAAGTTCGATTTTATTATTTCTAAATAAGTAACACCACCACCTGGAACATAACCTATATCGATAGCACTTTTTACAGCATTAGTTGCATCTTCATATTTAAATTTTCTTTCTTTTTGCTCCGTTTCTGTATTACCTCCAATTAATATTTTTGCTATACCTCCTGATAATGCTGCTATACGTTCATTTAATTTTTCTTTATCATATTTCGAAGTTGTTTCTTCAAATTCTTTTTTTAAAACGTTAATTCTTTCATCTATTTTATCCTTATATTCTTCTTTTGTAATTAAACTTGTTCTATCCTTTTTTACTATTAAAGTATTTGCATTTCCTAATAATGATAAATAGTTGTTGTCAAAGCTATTCATGTTGTTATGTAAGTTGTTTAAGTCCAATCCGACATCTGCACTTATGTATTTACTGTTTGTGACAATACATAAATCTTTTAGGTAATCTTTTCTTCTATCACCAAATGAGGGGGCTCTTATAGGAACCTACATAAAGAGAAATAAAAAAAAAGAAATGAACAGGGGTAAAAAATAAAAGCACATGTGTATATATAGCGGTGGCAAGAGCAAGGTGATGAAGGTTTTCCATCAACTCATTGGCAATCATTACTATCAGTGTAATAGCTATTTCGCTACTACTTCGCTACTACTTCGTTACTATTTCGCTACTATTTCAACTTTATTTTATCTCATAAAAAATGAGTTGTGCGAAGAATGTACCGAAGAAAATAATTATATCATTATAAATTATTCTACTTCTTATAATTCTTAGCTTTTTTATATCCCTATTTTATGAGCATGAAATATACACTTATTTAATGCTTTAATAAGAATAAAGAAATGCTAGGGAATAATCAAAATTGTATATGCCTTATTTTTTATATTTTATTTTAGAGAGACCGCATGTTATTTATTAATCAAATGTGTACTTACCACTTTGATGGCGCCCTTTAGCTTGTTTATGATTAAAGTTTGTAAAACTTCGTTACTAAAATCATCAGCAATAATACATAAAGGCTGCTTATTTTTTGCAAAAATTTCTAATATTGGTAAAATCGATTGTATATTATCAATATTTTGATCAGTAATTAAAGTTGAAACATTACTATATTCGATATAATCCTTATTTTCGTTATATAAAAGATATGGGTTAATTATACCTCTATCAAAGTTATAACCTTCAGTAAATTCTAATTTATCATTAATATCAGCATTATCATCTAATATAATAGCAGCATTTTTTCCTAACTTATCATATGCATTTGCAATAATTTGACCCATGTGTACATCATTATTACTTGCAATCGTTGCTATATTTAATATATCTTTATATGTTTTTATGGGTGTAGAAAGAGATTTTATTTTTTCCATAATCATTTTTGATGCCAATTGTATACCTCTTTGTATTGGTATAGGATTATGATTATTGTTTACTTGTTCAATACCTTTTTTTGTTATAGTTGCTGTCATTAAAGCAGTTGAACTAGTACCATCTCCTGCTTTATCATTTGATATGTTTGTACTTTCTTGCATTAATTTTACTCCATTATTTTTTTTTCTATCTTTTAATGAAATATTTTTTGCTATAGTTACACCATCATTAATTATTAATGGACTTCCATAATCCTTTTCTAATAAAACATTTCGTCCTCTTGGACCTAATGTTAGTTTTACAACATCTGATACTGTTAATATACCTTTTAATAATTCATTACGACATTCATTTCCATATATAATATCTTTTCCTTTTATTTTATTTTCCGTCATTTTCATTTTAACATAATTTTCTTTCCTCCTACTTATTATTTTACTATTTATATAGTTTAATCTTTTATTTAAACATTTTAAATTTTTTTTTGGAAAATCTCTTCTTTTCTTCATACAATTACCATCTTTTAGGAGCAGCATAAAAAACATCAGAAAAACGAATATACCTTTTGCTGTTTTCATTTTGCTTCCCTTTACTACTACTACTATTTATTCAAAAAAAACGTGAAAGGGAAATCTCGTATTTTTTTTATTATACGTTTTCACTTTCGATTTTTCTGTTGCCACAGTAATTTTATACTATAGCGGTATACCACATAAGTTTAGGAGGGCACAAAAAAAAATATATATATGGGAAAAGATTACACAAACGTTAAAACATACACATTCATATATGCTACAATTTTATTAATGTATAAACAAGTAACTTATATAAATAAATATACATTGCTTATGACCATTTTTTAAATGTTCTCCCATATAGGATTACTTTCTTTGAGAAAGCATTATGAACTTAAGTCAATATGCATAATCTATGTATCATACATGAAATTATATATATATAACAAACTAACTTTTATATTTATAAATAACAAATTCAAATATTACTTTCTAAAAAAGGTACATATATTTTCATTATTTTATGGCAAGCTACATATATTATAAATATCTTTTTTTTTTTTTTTTTTTTAAATTTAATTTAAATTATATATAAAAATGATGAAAATTGTAAAATAATTCCACCTCTATTTTAAGGGCATATACATATGAGCTATTATGCTTTATTGTTTTAATTTTTTTTTTCTATTTCCATATGAAAATAAGGCTTATTTCTCAGTAGGATCGTTTTAAATAATATATATGTAGCGTCGTCATAGTACCTGTATTTTTATACTATATATACATCAGCATATTTTTTCGATACCAAATTAGAAAAATACATTTAATAGATTAATGTGGTATATATATGTATATAAAATGTACCACTAGGGTGTTAAACAAAAAAGTCTTGCTACATTGTATGCATAGGTATATCATATATATGCTGTTTTTTTTCACAGTTTGTTTTCACATTTTTTTTTCACATTTTTTCACGAATAAATTAATGCACATAAAGTTATGTACCTTATATGGTCACTCTGTAAAATGTATATATAAATATACATTTTCAAATTATTTCTGAATTTTCTGTTTTTTACTTTTTTCATTTTTTTAAATATTTTCCTCTGAAATATTCCCTACAATTGAAACACATATTATGCTAAATATACATTTTATTATTTTTTTCGCATAACTTCCTATTTTTTCATTTTAAAAATATTGCATACATATAACTTAAATGGTACTTATAAGAAATCGTATATATAAATCATAAACCCCTTAAATGCAAGAAATATAAACCCTATTTTTTAAAAACTTCAAACTAATAAATAAAGTAATATTTATATTCTTGCGCCCAAAAGTAGAATGTAAAACAGGTATAATTATAACTACGAGGCCTTAAAATGTTTTTACACCTCTTATTCATGCTTACACATATACATACATGCATATCCTGCTTAGCCCCTTTACTATGCCGTAAAAAATGTACACATGTATATTTCCCCTTTTCTACACCTACAATTTTGATCGTTTAAATTTTTCAGGATGAAGGGAATTTTTAGCAAAACAAATAAAATTTTTTTTTACCCGGTGCGCAGGAATTTCTCAACTAATAAGGAGTAAGTTAAAGAGATTTAATTCGATTATGTGCATACAAAAATGTGTAGATATAATTATATGCATCAGTTTGTATACTCTCAAATTTTATTCCGTTCAAGGGGAATGCCAATTTGGTGTACTTTCTTCAGAATGATTGTAGGAATGAAAATATTTATCACATTTTATTTTTTTCTCATTTTGCAGTTATGATGTGATAGTAATTGGAGGGGGACCAGGGGGGTATGTATGCAGTATCCGCTGTGGACAGAACAAACTTAAAGTGTTAAATGTAAATGAAGATAAGAAGCTAGGAGGTACATGCTTAAATAGAGGTTGTATTCCTTCAAAATCATTATTACATATTGCCCATAACTATTATGAATCTAAAAATAAATTTAAAGAGTGTGGTATATTAGTTGATAATGTGAAATTAGACATCGAACAATTACATAAACATAAAAATAAATGTATGGGTAATTTAGCAGATGGTATATCATTTTTATATAAAAAAAATAATGTCAAACATATAATTGGTCGAGGTAGTATTGTTGATGGTAATACAATTTTAGTTGAAACAGAAAATGAAGGTCAAAAAAAATATACAGCTGAACGTATTGTTATAGCTACAGGTTCTAAACCTATTGAAATTCCATTAAAAAAATTAGATGATAATAATATTAATGATGTTGAAAATGTGAAGGATATATTAGAATATGATCATAAAATTCTTCAAACATCTGATGATATATTAAACTTTAAAGAAATACCTAAAACGATGTCAATTATTGGGGGTGGAGTTATAGGGTTAGAAATAGGTTCTGTTTTTTCCAAGTTTGGATCAGATGTAACTGTATATGAATATAATAGTAGATTGTGTGGTTTTCTCGATCCAGATGTAAGTAAAGTTTTACAAAAGGTTTTAGAAAAAATTAAAATGAAATTTATGTTTAATACATCAATTATTGGTGGTAATTTAAATACAAGTAACAATGAAGCTATTTTATATGCACGAGATAACAAAACGAATCAAATAAATAAAATAAAATCGGATATTGTTTTAGTTTGTGTTGGAAGAAAAGCGAACCTAGAAAATATAAATTTAGAAAACTTAAGTATAGAATTAAATAAAAATAAAAAAATACAAGTTGATGAATATTTTAATGTACAATCACAACCAACTATTAAAGCTATTGGTGATGCCATTGATGGAGCTATGCTTGCACACAAAGCAGAAGAAGAAGGTTATATAGTAGCTGATATGATATTCAATGAATTAAAAAATAATAATAAAAAAAAAAATCATATCAATTATGATTTGATACCTAGTGTAATATATACACATCCTGAAGTTGCCTCAGTTGGATATACAGAACAAAAATGTAAAGAATTAAAATTAAATTATAAAGCAGTTTCTTTTCCATTTGCTGCAAATAGTAGATCAAGAACTATCGATGATTATGATGGACTAATCAAATTAATCGTTGAAAAAGATACAAATGTAGTTTTAGGTTCTCAAATTATTGGAAATAATGCAAGTGAATTAATCCTTCCTCTTTCTATATATGCTTCTCATAAAGGCACATCAAAAAATTTAAGTAAAATTATTTATCCCCATCCCACCTTCTCTGAAGTAATTAAGGAAGTAGCTCTACAATCCTTTGACAAGGCTATACATATGTAAACATCAGAATGGAAACAAGTTTTATGTATAGACTATATCGCAGGTATACAACTTCTATAAACATTGTGTGGGAATATATAAAATTACGAAAAAGGTTAAAAAATAATGAAAAAGAATGCTGTTTAGTTTTTTTCCGCCTTTTTTTCAAAGGATAAAATGAATATATATTTATAACATATTCCTTTTTCCGCGCCTTTTTTTTTTTATTGTATGTTTTTGTTTTTTTACACAAAAATTGCATTTTTTTCTCTATATAGCTATTAATCTTACTCAAAATAAAAAAACAAAATGTTACAATTTTATCGAAGTATTTTTACAATAATACACATATATGTCTTTTCTGCATTTACGAAAATTTACATATTTTAAAAGTGTAAGTAAAAAAAAATATATAGCATATATGTACATACGGATAAACTCTGTGTAATATTTTTTAAAAATAAATTTAAGCACTATTATATTATTTATCCACAAAAAAAAGTTTATAAATTTTAATGAAAAGGAAAATACTAAATTGTGTTATATAGTAGAATAAAAAATTAATAAAATAATTAAATTACAACACGGTGTAGTGGTCATAATAAATATAGTGTGGCTTCTCATCAGATTAAAAAGGTGTTACATTTTATGTATATATGCACCACACACATGCGTATTTTTTCATAAAGTTGCCAAAAAATATTGATAGTTTTTTCCTTAAAGTATATATATATATTTAAGCGAATTTAAAACAAGCTATGCATTTATTCTGTTTTTGAATTGTGTAAAAGTGGAATATGTCGAGTTGGATAAATAATTAAAAACAAAAATCACTAACAAATAAAAAATATATAAAATAAAGGATAATATATTAACATTTAATAAAAATAACTTCTCGAACATTGTGGATTAGTTAACTTTTCTCAATCTGTAAGCATATTATATTCTTATCCTCCGCTTTTTTATTTGTTTTTACTAAATATAAAACATTATTTGTACGATCTACATTGTTGGAATGTGTTTATAATTTGGTATTTGCTTCCTATTTTTATTCCATTTTTATATTTTCAAAGTAAAAATTCATATCTTATTTTGTAGCTTTTTTATGTGTGAAATATATGCACATGATATAGGACTTGCACACACATTTTCATGTATACATAATTAAATATATATAAAGAAATAAGAGAGAGATATGAGTTATCAAAAATTAAGAGTAATTGACGATAAGTGCTTGGATAAATTCAAAAAGGAATCAAAATGTTGTATTATAATAAAAGATTTGGTCTATGATGTAACTTCATTTTTCGATCACCCAGGGGGGTATGACATTTTTAAGGATTATGCGGGTAATATAAATATACAAAATATTAGAAGAATTTTTTTGTGTATTCCATTTTAATTCTATTATTATATGTATTATTATTGTATCAAGATTAAAAAGGTAGGCGTGCTTTGACATTATATGCACGCATTTACCAAAATTTGCAATATGTTGTCGATTTTAATATATTATCACCTTACCATTTATTTATTAACTTCCCCATAAACAGGAAAAGACACAACTACGGCGTTTGCTCAAATTGGCCATTCTATTAATGCTCAAAAATTAATGAAAAATTATTTAATTGGAATAAAAAAAAACTCCCCATTATATGAACAAAATAAAAATACAAAAACTGTCAATGGAAAGATAGAGTATATTGATTATTTTTTGGAAGAAATAAAAGAAAAGGAGTCACCAAAAATAGACATACCCGAAACAGTAAGAATTAAATAGCATATATAAGAAATATGCTCTCTTATTTTATTTTTAAAAAATTTATATAAGAGTTGAAAAAAAAAACTACTAATAAAATAGCTAAAAACAAATAAGTTGAAAAAAAAAAAAATAGCCAAATATGTACAATTATACTTACATTTTACATGTACATTCATACATTTAATACAAAAAAAAAAAATAGCTAGTACATATATTAAAAGTTTAAATATGCACACAACATTTATCATTTTTTTAATTTTGTTTTATTTTTCTTTATTCTATATAGAATGAAAAAGAAGACAACACGAACTATATGCTCGTCGCTGGTATTGTAGCTGGGTTTAGCATTGCCTATTATTTGATGTTTTTAAAATAATAAAGGCAAAAAGGTTATTTTCTTCTACCCAAATATATTATAATCCATAAAATGCGTGTGCATTTCTTTAAATATGGACTAAATAATAATTCAAAAAATTTATTTCAAATATTCATACATCACGTAAAAATGTAATACTTTAAATTAATCGGTGTGCTGCAAAAATTTATAGATTGCGCAAAAGAAAAGTATTTTAAGTAATTGGAAGATCTTGAAACAAATATGCATAGGGTGGGGTAATTAAAAATATGTTTATTCACACATATATATATTTCATGTGAAAGCAAATACTTTGAGTAGTTTATTTCATCATTTGTATTTTTCACCCGATTTTTTTACTTGCATTTTTCAAATACTTTTTATCAAATATACTACTCTTTTTTTTTATTAAATTATTTTTTGCTAATTTCGTTTTTTCGTTTATCGTTTTCTTATACTTTTCTTTCATATGAAGAAACTTTTTAACTTTTAAATCTTCACATGGATCCTTTAAAATATTTATAAAAATATTTTTCTCAATATTTTCTTTTCGTTTTTGTATTTTCTCATTTTTAATGTCTCTAAGTTGTTTTCTTAGAGTTCGGTTACACCCAAAATCATTTTTAAGCATAACATTTCTTTTATAAGTTTCTTTTATAACATCATTTATGTCTTCATCTGATTGAGTATCATCAATAGGTTTATCAATGTATTTATTTTCTTTAGATAGTATATCATTGTTTTCTTCTATTTGTCTACCATCACTTTCTTTATCTTTTATTTGTAAACTTCGGTTGCTGTCACTTTTTTGGTCATCATCATTTAATATATTATTTTCAAAATGCTCTTCTGATTCGTTTTTTTTTTTTTTATTAAGAGCATTTATTTCTAAAATCATAAACGGGTTTGTTTTTTTCTTTTTATTTTGTTCGAAGTCTACATAATTAATATTATTTATACCTCCCTCTGTTAAAATATTTTCATAGTGTTCATTTTTTTTTCTTGCGCCTTCAATAATATCATATGAACATTTTTGTGGATTTGTTTCTATAACAATTTTATTTTGACATTTTTTACAAAAAATAGAAAAGGAATAAAAACACGTACTTAAGTAATAACCTGCCTTTCTTCTTTCACTGTTAAATCTTTCTCCTTTATAAATATATATATTACAGTTTTTACATATTATAGTATATGGTATTTCAAATTTTATAGTGTTATAATCTTTTTTGTTTATTTTTTTTAAATCCTTTTCTTTTTTTTTCTTCAAATCTTCATCTTCAACACTTCCATAGTAGAAGTTATCAGCTCTTGAAGCCTTTAGTGATAGCATGGCGTGGGTACAAAAGGAAAAATAAAAACGCGGTAAGAGTAAGCCATGTATAAATGAAAAAAATAAAAGAAATAAAAAAAAAATTATAAATAAAAAGTAAAAAAAAATAACAATAATTTTATATGCAATATGCATATATTTTATTTGCCATATTAAACAAAAAGATTTTTATTTAAAATAAAAAAAATAATTTTTTTTTTTTGAAAAATGTTCCCCGCAAAAAATTAATAATGTGCATATATGATACAAAGATGAAAAATATTTGCAACACAATTAAATGCTTATAATATTTTTTTATTTCTAATTAATTATAATTATTTTTAAAAAAGGTTATTTGCTTTATTATTATATAAAATTATAAGCAGCCAAATATTTTCTATGAAAAAGAAACAATAAAAGGCATGACTTACGCCCATAATATATTAATTCGTTGTGGGGTATTAATAAATGCTAACACCATATTTAGTTTGTTATGGCACATATAAACCGTGACAGTAAATAGACGCCTATCAATATTTGTTTTTTTTAATTATTCTCTTTATCATTTTTTTTTTCAAAAAGACCTGGAAAAATAAAGTTTTTGCTTTATATAATATATGTATGTATAAATACATAGCACAGACTTTATGCAGTCTTTGCTACAAAAATGCAAATATAAAGTTACTAAAAAATAAGAAAAATGTGAAAACATTGATAAAAGTTAATTATCATATAAGGAATATATTTATTTATCCCATTTACACCAAACAGACGAAAAAAAAAAATAATAAAGAAACACCAATGCTAAAATTGGTGATAATACTTATTCGTATTATATATGCATGTGTAAAGATAGGAAGCACATAACGGGCTTGCAAAAGAAAATAAATAAATAAATAAATAAATAAATAAATATATACATACATAGCATCATTAAAAACGAAAAAATGGGAAACGTCAACTTATTTTTAAAAGTACTAAATTAAAACAAAAAACGAAAAAACAGCGGGGAAGCAAATATGGCCTTCCTTTGCGCATGTAATCATATATTATACGAATATTTTTCGCATACGAATTTAAATAAAAATTACTAAAACAATAGAACAGAAAAATAAATGTGAAACAAATAAAGCGGAAAAGGATAGAAAAAAAGGTGGTGATAATAAACAGACTAGTGAGCGTAAGAATAGTTATGATAATATTCTCTTTAACGTTATTTCCTATAAGGGATAATATATCTGCTTATTTTTGAACGATTGATGAACAATGCTGATTGACTGCAGATTGATTAAATCGATGATTAGACATGAGAATATTAAGTATGTAGTCTCTATACAAATTATCAATTTCAAAATATTTATTAAAATATTTATATTTATAATACTGAATTGTATAGTGCACTATATAATTACATCGCCATAACGACCTTGAGATTTTTCGAATATGTTTTATAAATTGTTTATTTTCTTTTCTATTATTATATACATAAATAACTATATGTAAAATTTTATTTTTTTGTGTTTTATTTGAAGGCGAATTTGATTTATTTAATTCATTTATAATTGTCGAATAAGTTTGATTAACAAATCTAATTTCATCTTCATCGTTAAATTTAAAATATATACTACCCAGTCTTTTTCTTCTTCTTCTCATCATCCCTTGAAAATTAAATAAATTTTGTTTTAAAAATGCCTCTAAAAATGTTAAAGCTGATAATAAATGTGGTAGACATAAATCTAATATACACAAAGTTTTTAAATTTTCATTTTTTATTAATAATAATAGCCATAAAAATGGGCTACTTAAGCTATAATTAAATAATGAAAAATGTTCTAATTTTAAATTATATAATAATGATATTATATTTTTTCGGCTTTTTTTTTCTTCCTTTTCAATTATATTTTTAAATAAATATAATATTTCTATACTCACATTTTTTTTATATTTACTATTTTCAATTAACCACATATATCCTCCTCTTTTTAAATTTTTTATTTTCTCTTTTTGTGTGTGCAAATTTTGTTCATTCAAATTACGATTAATATTATTATTTTTTTTTTTTTTTTTTTTTTTTTCATCATAAGCTGTATTTTCGCTAGCTGTATCTCTTAAACATGTACTATTACTTGAAAAGTTTTCATTACTTGGTATTGAGTAAAAACTATTAACACTTATAATACTTTCACAACTGCCATAAACAGTACTATCACTTTTAGTATGTCTTAAAATTTTATGATAATTTTCCAAATTTTTATAATTCGTTTTATTCGAATGTTCATATTTATCTTCACAAATCGTCGAGCTTTTTGTGACATATTTATTACCTTCTTTATTATTTATGTCTGAGTCATAATTTATATAACTACCATCTGCATAATATACAGGATTATTTATATTGTTCATATATATATTGTCTTTATATGCTGGTGTGAAAAATATTTTTTTTTCATTATTTTTTATATTTTGTTCATAAGAATATATAGCATCCTGTTCATATTTTTTTTGAAAGGTAGACAGCATTTTATGAGTCTCTATTAAACTATCATCAATATCTTTTAACAATTCATACAATTCTTTATCATTATATATTGTATCATTTTGTTTTTCACATTTTTTTTTATTACTTTTTTCAAAATTTTTGCATGTATGTCTGTCTAGCGATTTATTTTTTTTTTCACACTCTGTATATTTATTGGGCCAATTTTGTGTGCTTTTAAAATTAGCATATTGTGTAAAAATTTCTTCCCCTTTACCATATAAGAATACAGATATGGCCATATGATAAAAATAAAAAAAATAATCATAACATGATATATTTAAAGTGTTTAAAAATGGCATTCGTATAGGTATAAACATTTCTATCATATCATAACTTTGTATACCCGTTAAATTTAGAATTTTTAAAGCATTTAAATTGGTTATATAATTATTTATATTTATTTTTTGTTTATAATTTTTTATTTTTTCAACACATTTTTTATTACAATTGTATACAATACTTATGTGCTCATATAGAAGATGGTGTTTTGTTTTATTGGCAGAATTTGTTTGAAAATTTTCATCAACCTTATTTATGTCACTTTCATTTTGGTTAACATTCTCTATTCCATTTTGTCTACTGAGTTCTAAAATACGGTCTTGTATATTTTCTAAATCATGTTTAGTCACAAGTTTGAGAGGCAAATTATTTATTAATATTTCTTTTGAAAGAAATTCAAATAATATACTGTAATTGTAGTAAATAAACAGAGGACAATTCACATCGTTCAATCCATGAATACATAATTCTTCCAATGTATTTGCATGGGAACTTATTAATATACTTATATCATAAAAATTTGTGTTTCTTAAAAATTCGCCTTTTAAAATAATTTTTTTTAAAAAAGATTTATCACATTCTATCAGCTGTTTTCTGTTTATCCCAAAATTGGAATTTCCTTTTGCTATCACAATGGAAAGAATAATAAAGTAATGGCAAAATATGAATATGTGGAATAGACATATATAGAATAGAGTGTGTATGCACAAAACACTGATTAAACATAAATAATTATTGCACATTTATTTAAATTTTGAATTGATTTTTTTTCATTTATATTGTTCTATATTCCTTACCAAATAGTGGGTTGGAATAAACCTTTTTCTCATCATTTAATAGGGAAAGAAAAAAAATACTTAATTTATCAGGATTTACAAATCTTACAAATTTAATGTAGTTGTTTAAGCTAATGCAACTATTAAAAGTATATGCTTTCTCATCTTTAAAATATTCATAAAATCGTTTGCTCACTAACCTTAGTTTTAGAGCTTCGTTAATTGTTAAGTATTTTATAATGTTATAAAAAACGTCGTTTGAAAAATTAACGAGGCATATTTTATTTTCATCATTCATTATATCTCAAGTGGGTTAAAAATAATTGGGGGAATACAAAAAAAAAAAAAATTCAAATACGCAAAAAAGAAAAATACGCAAAAAAAAGTGTATAAACCAAATAAAAAGTAAAAATACGAAAAAAAAATCATAAACATGTAATATTAAGACAAATAAAAATATATGATCAAAATAAAAAAAAAAATAACATATCAAAAATGTTAACAAATAAAATATTTTCTAAAAAAAATATGTGTGTGTGTGTGTTTTTTTTCCTTTTATGTTTTTTGCCACAAAAGAGGTGCAAATGTTGGTTAACTTCATTTTCTTTATTTTCCTATTTTATGTATATACGTAAATTATATGTTTTTTTTTTTTAATTTTACCACATATTAATTAAATACCTCGATATATTAGTATATATTTATTATGTTTTCGTTTTTATTTTGTTAATTCTCAGTTTTGTTTTTTTTTGCAGTTTTCGAAAATTTATATATTTAAAACATCCTTATATTTAATTGGACAATTCATAATTTAAAATATGGCCTACATTTCCACAGAATATATTCCTTACTGTTTTATATTCATATATTCTTTCTATTTTGGGTGTTATTATTTCTCAATTTAATTGGTTTGTCCTTTTGAAGGAACTTTTTTTTTTTTATTTCCATATATACTCATGTATAAATTGTATAATTAAAAAAAATGTAGTTTCAATACTACTACGTATATAAAGTTATAGGGGCAATACCTTTTTATGTTATGGCAAATTTTTAAAGGGCATTTCACCTATGGATATGTACATAATTTTTTAATTAAAAATGATAAACATATGTACAAATATTTAAATATAAAATATCGATTTCTTTTTTTTCCACAATTTTATTTCGCATTTGTTTTCCTTTTGTGGTATACCAAAATATCATGTCAATTAAAAAAAAAAAAAAAAAATAAATGATAAAGTTGAAGAAGAATATTATGGTGACAATTTGTAGAGACTTAAACTTTTTATGTAGTAGATATACATTTGTTAAGAAAAAATGGTGTCCCCTTTTTGTTTCTTCCTACTTTTTTCACACATCAATAGGGGTAGAAAATAATATGACTGTTAATGTAAAAAAAAACGAAACAAGCCAATTACTAAAATTTAATGACAACACAAATAATATAAACATACAAACCCCTATTTATAAAAAATACGTAATCGATGAAACATTTTGCCCATATATAACAAAAAAGAAAACATTTTTAAATATAATATCCTATGATATAAAAGTATACCAAAACAATATGCTATATAAAAAAAGTGATGGGTGTAACAATGCATATTTATATTCTACAAAATTAAAAAGTTTAAAATATAGCGATAGGATAAGTAGCTATTTAAATGTAAATTTGTTTACTAATGGGAATGCAGGGAATAGTTATAATAATGATAATTATTTGATTTCGAAAAAAAGTCTCTTTGATATATTGTATAAAAAATATAGCTTAGTTTATCTCTTTCCAGACACTAAATATATTGAAGAAATGAATAAATACTTAAACGATTTTAATAAAAGGAAAGATAATCATAACATAAAAGATAACATTTTTAATGATGAAAAAAATATAATTTATTTGAAAAATAAAAAAAAACCTATTCATATATTTTATTGTTATATATCCCCATATAAATTTGTCTTATCATCATATTTTAGTAAAAAAATTGCAAAAAATTTAAAGACTAACTATTTTAATGATCAAAATTTTTTTTATATAGATAGTAAATTAAATACAAATGATGAAAATGTGTTGTTATTACAAAACCACATGAGTAAACTACCATCTCTCTTATTGGTTGATAACTATTGTTACATAAGATATCACATAAAGGGATTATTTACAAATGAATCATCTCATTACCTTTTTAACGCAATCATGAATATTTAGTTATACAATTTTCAAAAAAAAAATAATACATTAAACAAGATTATCAAATTAATAAGTTTAATTAATTATTTGCCCATTGCATTTTGTTGCATTTTTTTAATTTCACTATTTTGGTTATTACACATTATTTTCCAAAACTATGTTACTATGAAAAATTTTTATTTTCCATTATAGTAATTAATTTTTTGTGAATTTTTTTTAATTTTTTTTGTTTTTTCCCCGTTTTATTTTTTCTTTTTTTGTAACCGAATTCGCTTATAAATAATAAAACATATTCATTGTAATAAAACTTAGTAATTTGATTTTTTTTAAATGCAAAAAAAAAAAATACTCTCATGTTTATTCCTTAAACAAAATGATATATTACCACACACCATGTGTTAAGGAGAGCAGTATATATATGTTACACACTTTTAGTATTGCCTTTATTTAATTTTCATCCTATGCAGGGCTATAAATAATTCCAGTATTTCTTTTTATGTTGGGGGTTGTGTTTACCAGTAGGATATGATTTGATTACCCATCATTATCGTTACAGTATTTTATAATTTTGTTATTTTCCCTCGACGAGAAAAAAGAAATAAAATGTGCTACCTTAATAAAAGCTTGAGTAAAAGCATCAACTCAATTGTTCTTCATTTTGAATTTGTAAAATGCAAAAATTTGTCTAATTACGCAAAAAAAGGAAAATATTATTTAATCATTTCTTATGACCAGTTAATATTTTATGAAAAAGATTTTTATCAAATACAATTCAAAATATTTTTTTGTGACATTTTCCAAATATACCAATGTGACTCATCCAATTATATTCACATCACCCTAAAGGGCCAAGCGGTAATAAATCGAATATTTTTTCTAATCAAATTTTATGTACATCATATTAATGTTTTTTTTTTTCTTTAAACTGTTTATGCTTGCTATTTATTGTGTCAATTTTCACAAAACCACAAACATACATATATTTTTTTGGGGTTTTATTCCTTTTCTTTATAGTCCATCAACGACATAGGAATAAAGGGGATAAACAAAAATGTCTTGATAAAACATTTATGTGTTGGTTATAGCACATATTATATGTTCCATTTGAATAAGGTTAGAGGAAAAACCCACGAAATAAAAAGCATATGCATTAGTATCCATATATGTACATATATACTTCTCATTTTTGTCTATTTTTAATACCTTAAGAATGTATATATGCCAATTATAATTGAAACTTATGAAGAAAGATGCAAAAGGACAAATAAATTTCAAGAAACAAAAAAGCCAGACTTATCTATACAACCATTTATAGGGTTTGTAAAAATATATTAAAATAATACCTTTTCCATATCATGTTATAAATAATTGAAAATATGCACACGCACATATGCATTTATAACATTCCCATTATTAGATATAAGAAGGTGTTCTGTGATGATTACTTTTTTTTTATTCACAAATCTTTTCAAAGTAAAAAAATAAAAGCGAACAGGATTTTACCTTGCTCAAGCTTGTATAATCCGCATGCATACATTATTCACATGCACATATGCATATATTTCGCTTTTTTTTCAACCAGACTTTACATCTCCGTCGAGTGAAAGGGCGCTCTACATTGATTACCGAGGTGACATACATTGCCCTTTTATTATTATTGTTACTTCGTTTTTTTTAACTGTTTTATCATTATATTTATTATTTTTTTCGTCGTCCATTAGGTATCGAAATATGCGTCCGAATCGACGATCAGAAAACAATGATCGATCTAGACCAGGTTATACAAAAATAAAGATACACAAAACTATTATGTATGGCATGTGTTTCAATTTTCCTCCAAAAGGCATTACATAAGTTTATTTTGAATTAAAAAAATGTTAGGCCCCTGATAGTAGTTTTTACCAACTAGCTCGAAGTTATCTTAATCATCTAACAGTAATAAATTCGCTATCCAATTTCCATATAATTATGAATGCATATAATAATGTGTGGGTTTGAAATTTTCTTTTTTTCTTTCTTTTTCAGAATTCCGAAAAATCGCACCACGTTTTGAGGAAAAACTTTTATTACAAAAAGATGAACTTGTCTGATGACATAGCCAAATGGTCTGGATATGAGGTAAAAATTGCTTGAAAAAATTGTTTGAAAAAATTGTAATTTATGCATTATATGGATAGGTATAAGTGTGAATCTTTGTGCTTGCGCAAAATGAAGTTACGCCGTTTTTCCAGTTTTATTTATGCATTTATTTTATCTTTACTTTTCCACTTTTAGATATTTTTGAAAACCGAAACGCACACTATTGTATCTATAATATTTCGACGATCATGTAACTATAAAAATTGGCCTAAAAATAATATTAACACATTAACATGATAATGTATGAACATGATTATATATTATTTCCATTTACAAATTATTATAATTTTAGTTATTCCCCCCCTCTTGGACAAAAGACAAGACATTTACATCACCTTTAAAATATCTTACCAGAGCCAAAAAGGTAGTTACGCACTTTTTAATCTGCCCATATATCTATCATCATACATTTTTTTATACTTAAAATTGGAAATGCATTTATTTTTTTCTACAGATTATAATGTAACCGATAAAATTTTATATGACGAGCTATATATCGTTGCTAATTCGATGACACCAAATGATACCAACAATATTTAGTAAGGATTTATTTCAACATTTTTTATCTAATTACAAAAGAGATAGTATCATTCATTAAATTATTGATATTTTTTGTAGTTATGTGAATTTGATTCAAGCCCAAGTAAATTCCCTTATATACAATGCTGAGATTTATCACCATATTGAAACAAAAATTAAAATAAAGGTTACAAAAAAAGGAATGATATACATCAATTTTGTATGTGCACATATTTATATATGTCATATATGTATGAACATTTATACTTTTATTTCCTACCCAACAGCCGGTTTATTTCGAGTATATAAAAATGTTTTTAAAGTATATGCTGGTAACTCTAAAGGACGGCGATGTCTACATCAGCTCAGGTTTCAAAAAATTAAATAAGAAAATTAGATTACATTGAATACTAGCATTTTTATGCACACCCTAGTAATGTATATATATGCATATGCCTTTCAATTTATTATGCATTTGCTTTAGATATAATGGACTTTTTGGAGGACGAAATAAAAGTGGAAAGAGATTTTAGCTACCTCTTGAATTTAATACTAAGCCAAATTCCAGGTTAAAATTTGAAAAAATAAAAATAACCATAGAAGAAATATGACTATGTAACATCTTTTTATTTTACTGGCTACAATTTCTATTTTATACATACAATTTTTTTCCATATTTTTTGTAGGCATCAATTTAATGGATACACACATAAGTGAAAAAAAAAAAATAAACAGAGTATTACACCGTTTGTCAGATTATATTATTTATTGCTTGGATAGTGGATTTATATGTAAGGAATATGAATCAATATAATGCCTACTTACATGTAGACAGTTTTTTTATGTGTATGCATACCGAATAAGAGTGTTTCTCTTTCACCTTATAATTTTAACTCGGATTTTTTTTTTTATTTTCCCTCTTAGCGCACAAATACAACGTCACAGACTTTATAAATGGTGCATTAAAAATAAGCCCGGAGCGAATAGAAGTACGATAAAGCAATAAGAAGCAAAAGACATATTCACTATTTCGCTACGTATCACTAATTGGGTAACCATTTTTTATTTATTTTTTCTGCATTTACAGGATGTTAGCTATATCTTAAACTTTTTCTTGCATTTAAGAGAAACGGATTATGGGAAGGATTATGAAAAGGAGTGTTTAAAAATGTTGGAAATCGAAAAAGATGGAGATATGAAAATCAACAAATTATTAAACAGTAGGAAATATACAGTAAATGATTTTTTTTTATTTTATTTACACCAATCTGGATATATTAATAAATATTATAAATATAAGAATGACAATGATTATAAAAAAATAGTCTCTTATATATTAAAATATGGAGTCGATTTAAAAATCAAAAAAAGTATATGTAAAAATTTATTAATATTTTCAAATGATTATAAAAATAAATATAATCCTTTAGTTAATTCTATTGTAACATTTTTATATCAGAATTCAGATCGACAAAATTTTTGTTTATTCATTTTAAGTACATTAATAAATATTACAAATAATAATGATGAAATCAAACATCAATTAATAAAATTAAACATAAGCAAAGTTTCCAATTTTTTTATTATGTCTAAAGATTATGAACTTGTACATAAAATTATTTTATTATATATCAACTTAAGTAAAGAAGAATATATGTGTGATGATATGATTAATAACGGATTATTTATTAACTTTTTAGATATATTATTTGATTTATATTCTATAAATTTAAAAATAAAAAAAGAAATATGTATAAACATATTATGTATAATTGGACAAGTTCTTAATTTCAAAAAATATGGAATTTTTTTATTAAATAATTATATAGGATTAGTCGAAGTTGCTATATATATATATCAAACAACAGATTTTATTTCCTTCAATAAAATTAAAATTATATATTTTTTTAAACAAATTGCACAATATAATTATATTATTAAAAGTCAAATTTGTAATTATATTATCCCATTAGTTATTAAAGAAATCTATTTATTTTCAAATAAAGATTTTATTTATTCTGTCTTAAATTTATTAAACACTATTTGTGATTACAAAATAAATTGCTTATCCCTTACTCATATGCAAATTTTTGATTTTATCGATTTCATTAAATCGTTGAGTGTTTTAGATTTATATAAAAAGGCTATTGCGATCGAACGAAAAATACAAAAGAATCTAGATGTTGTGTTGTAGAGCATGAATTGGTTGTTCAGGAAGAAAACAGGGGAAACGAAAAAAATTGTAAGCAATGCAAAAAAGGAAAGCAGATCCAAATCGGGGGCCAAAAAATATTTCTTGAAAAATCCGATTTCCTTTACAAGTTCCTTTCACTCAAACTTTTTTACTGACAAAATTATGGGTTGTGCCTAAAAACGGACGAATATGCATTGTTTAAAATTGCGATAATTTGGATGTAGTGACTATTTACAAGAAAATCAAGGGCTGGCAAAAGACATAATGATGAAATATATGACAAAAAAAGTATGCCCTTAGAATAGGAAGTCTCTTTTTACAATTAGAAGAAAAATGAAATAAGTAGATCATCGAAGGTATGCTCATATGTATGTACCTTTTTTTCGATTCTCTTATTATGAAGGTGATCAAAAGGATAGGAGTCCTTCCCATTTAACCATCGGACGAGTTTGAAAAAATGATTTATCTGTTTAAAAGGGTGAAAAAAAATATTATTAAATAAATATATGGGCAATGAACAAATTAGTTTGCCTTCTTAGTAAACTAACTAAAGGGGCAATCTATGGAGTGACAAGAAAAACAAATTTCCATTCACCTTTTTCTACACACAAATAATATGTAAACACTTTTTAATTAATAAAATTTAACTTACATCTTTAACTCCACAAATATATTTGAAAATATTCCACATAAAAAAAATATAAGTTGAAACAAAAGCAAAAGGAATGAAGAACAAATAAAATATTTCCAACTTGGTAAAATATTTTAATGCGCTTATTTGTTCTATGCTTTTGTTTTCTACACCTTTTTTTTCGACGTTTTTTTTTTCAATGATTTCTTTTTTTAAACTTTTGATTTTAGAAAAATTTAAAGTTTTCAAACTTGTAAAAATATATTTATATCTTTTAAAAAATGGGTTAGTATAAACAAATTTAATCATTTTTAATAAGTAGAAAAATAATAAATAAAAAAAAGGTATACCATATAATATATGCTAAGCAATATAAATAACATCCAAACAAATGGTAAAATTGTAAAAACATAAAAAAGTGTGTATATATAAATTTGGCTTATCTATATATACATATTAAAATTGTTAAGAAAATAAAACAAATGAATTAGCCAATTATAAATACATAGAACGATAGAAGAATTATATACATAACTGATAAGAAAAAAAACAAAAAAAAAATGCACAGCAAAAAATATTTATCTCTAGGGCATATAAAAATCTTGAAAAATTTTTCGTCTTAACAAATGATCTATATAAAAAAAAAAAAATTTTAATATGAAATTTTTTTATGAAATATTAAAAGGATTGTAATGTAAACTATAAAAAATATAAGGCATGTATCCACATATGTATACCAGTATATAATAATAATATAGGTACGTGGCATTTTTGTAAAAAATATATTTTAGCAATAAAAAAATATAAGAACATCATAACACAAACACTAATACTAATACACTGGATTAGCCAATATAATGAAAGATACAATGATATGCATAAACATTTTTTTTGATTAATGGTTTAACTATTAGATTGTTTTATATTATTTTATTTTTGCTTTTTGTGCCTATTTAGTAAGCATTGCATACCTTTAAGATCTATTTTTATATTAGATGTGTCATCCTTTGCTTCTTCGCATATTGTATTTAAGCTACTTCCCTATAAAAAATTGAAGAATAAAATGACATGAAAAATGTTTTAAATATTACAAGGAAACAATTGCTTGTGCTATTTGAATCTTTTTGCGATATATATGTAGCGCTTTCCCAAAATTATTAAAATAACTGGGAGCATGTCATCTATTTTGTTCTTTTCTTTTCATGTGTTACATTTTTTAGTTGAATATAAGCTGCTTGAATTTTTTCAAACATTTTTTTCCACGTATTAATGCTATAGGTATTAACGATTTTCCTTGTTATTGGACAATATATGTTTGCAGTCATATCTTTGTTTTCAATTATTTGGTTATTATATACATCAAGGGTTATGCCATTTTTGCAAACATCATTCGAGTAAAACTGCATAAAGATATAATATGTATGCATGTATGTGTGCGTGTGAACAGGGTGCACATTTTTATTATGAAAAATAGAGCATACAAATGATCCCTCTTTTTATACATAATTATTATACCTCAAAAAATCCATATAATAACTTTGAAACATCGTCTGTGTTTTTTTGAAACTCTGGAAAATTGTTTTTTATGTCCCTGAAGAAGGGTAAAAATAAGGGGAACATAATGATGCGAAATATTTTATCTTTTCTTTTTTTATTTTTTTGGTTTGCCTGCGCATAAGCTTACTCAATTTTTGTGTAGAATGGCATTTCTACCTCATCTTGCAGAAAAAAGTCTTAAAAAAAAAATATATATATAATATATATTTAAAAATATTTATTCATATATATAAGGAATAAGTGTAATAATTATTTTTCCTTACATTCACTATTAATTTCAAATGGTGTTATGCTAGCTCTTTCTATGGACCTGTTAATAAATCACAAAAATGTAATAGTTATTATATATTTTCACATTTTTATGTTTTAAAGTATGAAAAAAAGTATGTTCATGCTTACTTGTATGAAGGCAGTAGTGGAGTCTCTAAATTTTGAAAGAAAAAATAGGTTAATAAAAATAAAGCATAAGAACTGAAAGTACCCTGAGATCTTTAAAAAAAAAATATAATAGGTTATGGGATGTCACACATGAATATTTTACTCAATTGCGTATATTCATATACAATTCGAAAAAACGACATTGCTTATGCATTATAAGCCTACCTGTTGTTAATATTTTTTTGTTTTGCCCAATATTTTATTATTCTATTTATTATTGGAATTCTTTCATCAATGCTACATAAAGATGAAACCAATTGTGTATTGACTATTGCTACCGTGTTGTTAATACTAATATCACATATGTTAGTTTGGTCTTTGTATATTTTAGCTATTGGAACTGATGCTTTAATTATATTTACAGTTAATGATGGGTCTATTAAATTAATAGCACTTTTAATAACTTTCAAAATATATAAATAGGAATTTTTATCTTCGCAATTTTCTACAACTATACAGCTATCTATATCTGAGTTTTTTATCCTTGAAATTAGGGATGAAATTAAAAAAAATAAATTAATAAAATAATAATAAAAAATATTTATGCATATACAATTTTTTATAGCTAGCTTGTTAATAAAAAAACAAAAAAATTGCATATTTTTATGAACATGCAAGGTATTTTAGACAAATCGTATTTTTTATTTATATATATTTTTTATTAGTATAATTCATAGGAACACACACATGTTACATATATATGTGTATGCTCCTTTTTGTTAATTTAAAAATTGTTACCATATATTATTTTCACAAGATCCAATGAAATATATTTTTCCTTTCAAATTTGGAAATATTGCATTTTTTAGTAAAAAATATATTTCTTCTTTTTTTTTGTCAATAAAAGAATTCTCTGTTAATTTTTCATGAATATTGGAAATTTCATTTTTTAAATTATTCATATTTAAAAAATCATTTGCTAATTGTATTTTATTATTTTTGTTAATATGTGGTGTAGTACAATTATTATATTGTGAAAAGTTTCTATATGATGTGTAGTAGAATTTAGGTGTTCTTTTTCTACAAGTCATTATTGCGTTTGTTTTCACATCATCGTTTATGCCTTCTTTTTTACTTACTCTATTTAATATACTACTAACCAATTTTTCATAGTCTTTTATTTTTAATAAGAGATAGAGTACATGCTTTGATGTTTTTTGTTTTTGTATAAAGGCATTTTTTATGTAATCTGGAATTTGTGGGGGCATATTAAATTTAATAATAGCATTAATCCCATGCATTTTTTTCAAAAGGACAATATTTTTATTTATTTCATCATTGTTTTATCTTTTCGTATTAGTATATATATTTTGAATAATGTTAATATATTATTAAGTCTGCATTATTAATATCATTTTTCTATGCCACATGTTCTATAAAACATCCCACTGTGAATATTCAAAATGCTTTGGTATAGCTTACGTTGTGAGAATTTATATTTTTTTTATTTATTTTGTTAGCTCTTCATAAATATTTCTGTTTTTCAAGAGTACTAACATATCATATCATTTTTTTATAAAAATTTATTCATATGTTCAAAAAAATTATGTATATATAACCAGTTGATTAAATGATTTTGAAACGAGGAAAAGAAGAAAATATAATGTAGAATAATTTATATATGCAATATTTTCATTTTGCACAAAACGAAAAAAATAGCGACAACGGAATAAATGCAAAAAAAAATAATACTATAAAAACAATAGAATAATAATGAAAAAAAAAATTGGAAATTATCACATCATGTTGCTGGCTAGTTCATATAATTATTTACTATACATACATTTAAAGGAGATACTAATTAAAATGTTTTCACTATAACGATTTCTTATGTAGTTCCTTAAAATGCGCAAAATTTAGAGAAAATTAAAACTCATTCTATGCCCAAAAATATGCGTATATGCATATATGTATAGATCAATTTGTTTATATTCTATTGTTGTTTTTTTTTTGCTTTGTTAAAATATATTTCTTTTAAAAAAAATGAAAAAGTGGAAAATTAGTGGTGTTGAATTGGTGTATCAATTCTTAGATTGCGATGGATTATTAAATAAATAATGACATAAAAATTTACATCATAATTTGGTATTATTATAATTAAAAAAATATATTTTAAAATGGATAGTTTAAAGTATAAATTAATTAAAAACTATTAAAAAAATAATTGCATATATACATGGCTAGCTAGATAGCTATATGGTGTGTAGTTGCATTGGTCACCCCTACTACTAATAACAAGCATATTGTATGAAAATCGCCTTCGAAATTCATACCAATTAATAGGAGCACATATATAATATGTTTGCAGTTCAGTGATTGCACACAGCGTTGCAAGGCAAAAAAAAATTCACAAATAAATTTGCTTAATGGTTAATGAGGTAGTATAATTCAAATGCATATTAGTACTCACAGACAAATTACGGAAATATAACAGGATGAATTCTTGATAAAATTATTATCGTATTTATTTTCATATTTTTCATTTTTTGTTTGCTTGCTTCAATATATCGTCGAGGTCATTTTTGCTTACTTGTTCATACCTTGAGAATTCCATGGTATATGTTCCTTGACCTTGTGTAATTGCCCTAATTTCATTTATATAATTAAACATGTGCTTTAGAGGTATATCTGCATATACATATATTATATTCATATTGTTTACAATGTTTGTTACTAGTCCCTTTCTTTTTGTTATACTAGTTAAAATATTACTTTGATGCTCATAGTTTGAAATAATTTCTACAAGCATAATAGGTTCTAAAAGTACAGGACAAAAGTTTTGATAATTTTCTTTTATTAAATTTATAGTAGCTTTTTTAAATGCTAAATCATTACTATCTACTTCATGAATTTTTCCACTTATTAATCGCATTTTCATATTTATAATTTCTGATTGATTTAAGTACCCTTTTTCTATTTGTTCTTTAAATGCCTTTTCAATAGATTGTATAAAATTTTTAGGTAAATCATTTCCTATAACTTCATTTACAAATTGACAATGTGGTGTGTCATTATAATTATCTGATACTGTTTCAAAAATTGCATGTACATGTGCATATAAACCTGCACCACCTTTTTGTTTTTTATATGTATATGAACATTCATATGGTTTTGTTATTGTTTCTTTAAAATTTATTTTAGGATTTTTTAGATTTACATTAATATTAAATTCACGTTTTAATCTTTCTTTATATATTTCTAGTTGTAATTCTCCTATACCTTCAAAAATTGTTTCCTTTGTTTGTTCATCGGTTTTTACATAAAATGTTGGATCTTCCTTTGTAAATTTATTTAAAGCCTTAGTCAATTTTGTCATATCACCTTTTTTTAATATTTCAACTGCAACTGATATAACAGGCTTAGGGACATATATATTTAATAAATGAAGATTGTTGGTAATACCATTAGTATATGTCGTACCAGTTGATCCTGTAATTCCATTTATAGCAATTATATCTCCTGCATGTGCATCATTAATTTCTTGTGCAGTATTTGAATGCATTTTCATTATTTTTTTTACAACTTCTTTTTTATGTGTTATCATATTTGTTATCATATCCTTTTTTCGTATTTTCCCTTGGTATATACGAAAATAACTCATCTGTCCATGCATTGAATCTTCTTGAATTTTAAATAAAAATCCAACCATCGGTGCTGAACTATCACAAAGAAGTTGCACTTCTCTTTTATTTTTGTTTGATTGAATAAAATTATCATTCGCTTCTCTATTTTCAACATCAGTATCCATGTTGTTATTAACGATATCTGTCTCTGCAACATTTTGACCATCATAAACATATCCATAATTCTTAACTTCTCGAGGAGATGGTAAAAAGTTGCATACATTATCAAGAAGTAATTGTACCCCGATGTTACTTTTTGCACTACCTAAACATATCGGTGCTATTTTATTTAGAATAGTGCACTTACGTATAGTCTTATGAATATCATCAATTTTAATGTCATTTACATCATTGTTTAAATATATTTCTGCAAATTCATCATCTGCATCTGCAAGTTTTTCAAAAATCCGATTCCTAAGAAGTTCAACTAAATTTATAGGAAATGATGGATCAATATTTAGAACATCCTGATCACTCGGAATTTCTTCTACATCTACACCACTTTTCCCTTTAAATAAATAACCTTTTTTATTAACAAGATCATAAACCCCTTTCAATTTTTGTTCTATCCCAATTGGTATTTGCAATAAAATTGTATTTAAATTTAATTTTTTCTCGATTGTTTCTAATGTTCTTTCAATGTTAGCACCATCTCTATCTAATTTATTTATGAACAATATTCTGGGTATATGATATCTATCCATTTGTCTATTAACAGTTAAGGTTTGACTTTGAACCCCTGATACACCACATATAACTAAAACAGCTGCATCTAAAACTCGTAATGATCTTTCTACTTCAATAGTAAAATCTACATGCCCAGGCGTATCAATTATATTTATATCATATTTATTATTATTTACATTCCATACACAATGTGTTGCTGCTGATTGAATAGTAATTCCTTTTTCTCTTTCTAAATCCATTGAATCCATAGTTGCTCCAACCCCATCAGTACCTCTAACTTCATGTATACTTTTTATTTTACCTGTATAATATAATATCCTTTCTGTTAAGGTTGTTTTACCTGCATCAATATGTGCACTTATTCCGATATTTCGTAAATTATCAATACATATTGAAGAAAAATTACATGAACTGTTCATAAATAATACTGCTTGAGAAGGAATTGCTTTCTTTGCCCTATACAAATTTTTTCTCAGAAGAAAAACACAATGCCGAGTCATCATTTTTTATGATCACGCAATGTGAGAAAGTACACACATACATATGTATAACACTCTTAAGCTTAATTGTCTTGCCTTTTCTGCAAATGCCAATATAAATCAATTGCAGGACGGCATTTTTGAACAATAAAGATGAGAAGTGCCCAATTGAAGGGTAGTAGAAAATTTTACTGATACGACAACATACCCTCGCTCATATATACATCATGTGTTGTAGTGGAACGAAGCTTGAATAATATAAATTACAGAAATAAAAAAAACAGTATTCATGCATATGCGCAGTATCAAAAAATAAAATAAATAATAGATAGTATATACCGTTAGATGAATTATAAAAAACTAATATTGTATGAGGACTTTAATAGTTATCCCAGTTTAATCGTTTCCATAATTATGATGGGGTTTCAATTTAATTAATTTTATTTTTTTTAATTATTGTCATTCTACCATTTCATTTTAAAGAAATGATAAGGAATGAATATTATTTTTTTTTTTCAACAAATATAGTATCAAAGGAAATACACAATAATTAAATATATCCATTTATTTAATGCTATATTTTTTCTATAGCTGAAATTGGGACACTGCGCACAACGAAGTGCAGCTGCGAGGAGCAGGAAAAATAGTATATGCATATTTTTATTCGTTTTTTTATTTTTATTTTGTAATTTATTTTTGTTTTTTATTTTGGTACTCCCTAATTTGCAGTATTGATTTTTTTAACCTATTTCAAACTGCGTAAATTATTTAAAATTATCCAAATTTTTCGTATCCCCAGGAATTCGAAAATATGGATTTTGAACTGTATTTAATCTCAAACATTTTAGGTAATTAATCTAATATTTGCTGTCTCTTTATAATATAAATTAATTTTATTTGAAATAAAACATCGAAAAACAAGAAATCAAATGAAATAATAAAATATCAGAATAACATATATTTATTTTACTATATATGAAATAAATATATTTTCTTTCTTTTTCATTTTTCAGGTATATTTATCTTAGTTTTAATATTTATTTTTCATTACTTATTTTATGGATCTGATTAAACATATGTTATTTTACTTCCATTTTTTAACTTTTTTGAAAAATTAGCCATTTAGACTATTAATATGATTTTCAACTAAATGATGACCAAATACTCAGAACCATATATACATATATAGTAACCAAGTCTTTATTATTTTCCCAGTTTACTTACAATCATTGTATATTACTATAAGTTTTCAATTATAACCCAGCCAAGTTTTTTTTTTTTTTTTTTTTTTTTTTCCGTTGTTATGGCTATATCAGCTAGCTAATTTGATGACATTTTTTTATTTCCTCTTTTTTCATATTTGGATAAGGAAATAGAAAAAAAGGGGAATAGAAATGCAGAGATACAAATATATACAATTTAGATAGGCGAACATATTTTCATGTTTTTTTTTTGTCTATGATAAAAAAATGAAAGACAGCGAATTTGTTGGGGGAAAGCTAAAATTAAAAGGAATAAAAGTAAAAAAAAGTGGAAATAAAAAAAGCGATAAAAAAAAACATACAAAAAATGATGAAGACAAATATGATATAAAAAAAAAAACGGATTATGATAATTTAGATAGAGAAAATTATTATAATAGTAATGATGAGAATAATGAAAATATAAAAGAAAAACATAAACCTGAAATTAATTTATCAAACGATGACAAAAATATACAAGAGTTATTACAATTAAATTTAACAGAATCGGAAAAAGCTTATCAATTAGTTTTAAAAAAACGAGAAAAACAAAGAATGGAAAATTTTTTAAAAGAAAGTTATCGTCAAAGATTGCAAAAGTTTAATGATAATTTAGCCTCGTTAAGTGAACACTTTGATATACCGAAGGTTGGTCCAGGTTAAAGGCCCACACTATTTATTACATATCTACGAATTTATATAACTATTTAAAATTATTTAATATCTTTGTTTTTTTTCGAAAAGTAATTCTAATATAATTATTCAATTGCAATTGCATATCATATACTGTAGTATCAATCATTCTGCATGTTTGCTTTTTCTTTTTTTTAAATTAAAACGGATAAAAAAAAACATTTTTTTTCCCTTTTGTACATTTCATATTTTATAAAAATAAAAAATTAATTTGAATATATTAGGTATACGTGTGCATGCACACAATTTTGTAAGTCTGAAATTCGTTTGCGCATTAGTATTATGCATATGAAAAAAGATGAATAAAGAGAAGTTGTGCAATGCAAAGTGAATTGAAGTGAAGAGTAGCGAAGAAAACAAGATAGTACAAAGAGAAACAAAAGAAACGAAAGAAGCGAAAGAAACAAATATAAGCAGAGTGGAAACAACATACTAAGCTTACAACATTCTATAAATTTATTTAAATATGGAACATAAATCATATGCATATACATAGTATGCATTTTATATGTCTACCTAATTTAACGCATTTTAAATAACATAATATTTGTACCTTTAAAAAATTTTATCTTGATTTATCTCTTCACACTTTCCTTTGCTTCGTACATCTGCAATTCATTGTGTATGCAACTACTAATGACTGCAATTGTTATAAGTGCCTCCATCTTATAAGTGCCAAAATAGATCGCAACACACTTAATAAGTGAATATATAAGTAAATATATATTGTAGCCACATATTGGCACCTACCTTTTCAGAATGATCATTTTTGTATTTAAAAAAATTTTATTATAACTGTTATTGTATAAAAATATCATCGTATTAAGCTCGTAAGATGGCTTACTTTCTTTTTTTTTCGATTACGTTTTCTACATAATTTTGGGTGGCTATAATAGTATCCTACCTTTACGAATATCTCAAAATTGTATTTCCATTTTTATTCAAATTTATCACATTCGTTTTGGTCCTCCGCAATTTCATCATAATTTTTATGATCAAGAAAATTATTTTGATTTACATTTCTATATTCCCCTCGATGTAAGTTGTCTTCATTTAGACTATATCTACCTTCATAATTATATTTATTAACTGGTTCATAAATGATTGATTCATTTGTATTATCGTCATATATTATATTTACATCTAAATTATTATATGAATCTGTTTTATCATTTTCAATAATATAATCGTTAGTACCATCTTTTTTTGCATCTGAAAATTTACTATCATCAAAATTAGTAGGACATTGTACATCATTTTTATTGATTTTATTTTTTTTCTTTTTTACATAATCCCAATTTTTTTGAATCATATAATATCTATGTCGTTCCTCTATATCTTCTTCAGGATATTTATTACAGATCTCTTTATTTTCTTTCAATGCTTCCTTTATTTTCGTCAAATCTGAAATGAATTCACAAAAGGAAAGAAAAAAATATGAAAAATGCATAGCATCCCACATACATAAACCTACATGCGTGTAGTGCATATACAACATCAGATGTGATAACCAATATGATTATCTACATTATAAACTAAAAGCTGCAATCTATCTATTTTTTAGTAGCATTTACGACTACACTCTCAAGGATCTAAATATGTGCATATGACTATACATATTCGAGTACAAACTGGTTTAAGCTATAATAGTGATTCCTTTTTTTTTCTCATGATGCCTTAATATAATTCTATGGACTTAAGTAGAATCACTTTCATACTCTGACAAGCCACTTTCTATATCATCTAAAGAGTCAGAGTTGCATACATTATTTTGATCGTTTTTGCCTTGATCGTTTTCATTTTTATCATCATTTTGATCGCTTTCATTTTGATCGTTTCCATTTTGATCATCGTTTTTGTTTTTTGCATTTTTTTTATTTTTCGAATTTTTTTTGTTTTCTTTATTTATAATGCTAGATATATACTCAGCAGAAATGATGACTAATTTATTATTACCGTTTCGTTTTTTTTCCATATTTTTACGCATGGCTCTAGCTAGCTTGTCTTTCTTTGGAAGTTTCGTTTTTCTTGCGAACTTATTTAGATATTTATACGAACTTTGTAGGAGTAACATATTTTGCATTAAATTTATACTAGAATATAATCCATAAATATCTGGTCTTTGTGAACAGCATATCAAACAATATGAATATCCGCTCTTTAAATTTAAACACAAAGATGCATGATCTACTCTATTACTAATGGTACTCATTCGAATGTTTGATCCAAATTCTAATGATATTTTTATTGCATATTCAAAACTATCTAATGCATACATATAATGATATAATTCATTTACTCTCATAAATCGAACTTTTCCATAATCTAAACCTCTTTCTAATAATAAGTCTGTTGTTTTTTTAGGGTCCCTATGATGATGTTCCCTAATTTCTTTTAGAACTAGCTTTCGACCAACATCCCCTAATGGCCTATTAAATCCTGGGTGCCATATTTTATTTATATTATATAGTATATTATTACATTGGCTTAAGTTATATATTTCATTTTCACCATCTCCATCTTCCTCTTCCTCCTCTTCGTTCTCGTCCTTATCCTCGTCCTCTTCTTCGTCCTCCTCATCGTCATCATCGTCGTCGTCTTTTTCTTTATCATTGTCTTTGTCATTTTCGGTGCCGTTTTCTTTGCCGTTTTCATTTTCCTTTTCTTCATTGTTTTTGCAATTTTCCTTCTTTACTTCAACTCCTTTGTCCTCCACGGGCTCCTTTTTCACAACTTCGTCCGCATCCTTTTTGACACTTACTTGTGCGTCTTCCTTTGCATCTTCTTCTACATCTTTTTTGACAGCTACTTTTACAGTTTCCTTTGCATCTTCCTTCTCATCGTCCCTCTCATTTCCCTTGTCGTTTTCTTCTAAATCTTTTTTTACATTCACTTTTGCACTTTCCTTTTCGTCATTACAATCTTTTTGTTCCGATTCGCTGTCTACTGGTTCTGTTTTTATAGGAACATTTACATCAGGGTCTGTTTGATTTTCCTCTTTTATGACCGTTTTTTGTGCTTCTCCTCCTTGAGTATCATTTTTCATAGCATCTTTATTTGATTCCTTTCCATTTTCCGAATTTTTATTTTGTTTGCGACCTTTACTATTCGATTTGCTTCTCAATCCATATTTGTTCTGTTCGTTTTTTTTTTTTTTTTTTAAATGCTCTTCCTTTAAAAAACCGACATAATTCTTAACGCACTGAATACTATGATGTATAGTACAATCACAATCTACTGCTACTTCATAAGAACTTGTATATTTTATATGTTTTTTGGTGAGCTTATAATTGTTACATATATCTCTTACTGAATATATACAAAGTGGTGTTTTTTTAATTCTATATGATTCTAAATCTAAATTAAAAACGGTTCCTCCTTTTTTTATAGTACCTCCAAAAGATTTCGCTTTTTTATATTTGCCACCCTTTCTAGTGCCATTGGCATTTTTTGAATTTTTATTTTGCGTTTTTGGATTTTCAGCATTTTCAAAGTTTCCAGCATTGGTAGCATCATAATTGGGGTCCATTCCGTTGCACATATTGGGCATGTTTGGATTTTGATTATTATTAAAGTTCATATACATCTGGTTTGGATGTAGATTATTTTCATTGTTCATTAAAAATTGATTTATCTCATCAAATTGCCTATCTTCATTTGTATCTGTACTAATATAGTTACTACTCGCTTGCATAGATTTTGTAGACATATCATATTCTCCCATATTATTTGATACTGATAAATGATTTTTGTTTCCCATTCCAACTAATTTATTTGATCCCATATTTTCACAATTTGGAAAATTTGAACCCATAGGATATTCAAACATATTATTCATGTTAGGAGAATTATTATGCATTATATTTGCTATTCCATTGTTAACTACTCCATCTGCCCATAATTTATTTCCATTATGTAATATATTATCGTCACCATTTATTATATTTCCCATATTGTTATTCATATTCATTATATCTTGCATTCCAAATGGTGGCGCACTATTAACAAATAGGTTATTATTCATCATAGGTGGCATTCCGTTACAACCATCATAACCATTATTAAACATTTCATTTCTATATCCTGGAAATTCTTTAAAATTATTACCTCCCATACATTCCATATTTATTTGGTTTGGATTTTTATAATAATTATTTTTAATATTCATTTTTCCATTATATGGAAACATGTTACCACCATTAGAATTCTCTGGACAATATCCTGGATTCATTTCACCATTATACATTCTTTCATTACCATTTACATTATTTTTTTTCAATTCATCTGGCATTGGTATACTAATAGGTTTACTTAGTTGCTCGTATATAAAATGTGGGTATATATTTGCACGTCTATCTATTCCACCGTTTGATGCATCAAAATTAGGAAGACCAAATTGTGGATGTTCACGACCTTGACATACTTGATTCATCATTCCTATATTATTTCCTTTCTCTGAATTTTGAAATGTATTTTTGTTATCCTTATTAATGGATTCAAATACTGTATTCGATGCATTATTTGACAAGCCTTTATCTCTCATCAAAAGTTCCGAACTGTTATTCATTGTGGCTGAACCATAGTTGTGAATATATGGATTCATATTCGTAATTCCTTTTTCGCCATTTGTATTATGCATAGATTTATTTTTATCATTAATCTTTGACATGTTCATATTAAAATTTTGTAAATTTTTATTATTTTCCATGTTGCAATTGTCATTAGGTATAGGTGTGTTACATCCAAGTGTTCGTCCATCAATTTCTTTATCACTACTACCTTGTGAACTTTCGATTGATTCTCGAGTTCTATCTAAGTTTCCGTTTCCTGTTCTGTCTTCTATCTCTTCTTTAACTCGCGTACTACCACCAGAATCAGTTCCGTATGCCTTGTTCGAACCAGCTGCATCTGTACTAGAACCCATCATATGATTGCCATTTTTTTTTCGAATTTTAGAAGCTTTACGAGGACTATCAACTGATGAATTCAATTCGCTCATATTTTCAGTTTTTACTATTTTCGAACGTCTATTATTCGTTTTTTTCGTTTTTGAATTGCTTTTTTGTCTACCAAATTCTGTTTCATCATTTTTGTTTCCATTCTCATTTTGCTGTGCATCTTTTTCCTTTATATCCTGTATTTTATTTAATTCTCCATTTGTGCCCCCGATTTGGTTTTCAGCATTTCCACTAACATTGGCTATCGTTCCAAGTGCCCCCATAACACCATTGCAATCAGTTCTTGTATCGGTATTAAACATATTTGTAGTATTCAGATGTGAATTTAATAATATGTGTTCGTTACCAGATGCAATATTAACAGGAATGCCATTTTGTTGCCCATTTATGCCCATAGAAATTTCTGGGTTCAAGTATCCATTTTCATCGTTTATCTGGGGTACAATATTATTCGAAGCATCACCAATAAATTGATTCTGTGCATTGTTACATCTAAGCATATTATTTTTTAATATTTCAGATGCTACCATTTGTTTATTTAATATTTCACTATCTACTATTTCACCATTTAAAATTTCACTATTAAGATTTATATCAGATTTTTGATCCTCTTCATTTTGTTCGTTCGTACAATTATTATTATAGTTAGCCATTCCCGATTGTTCTAAAACTTCATTTCTATTTATACATGGATTCATAAATGGTTGATCAGGTTCTATAATTCCACTTTCATATCCATTATTATAATTTTGATTGGTAAGCATATTTTCGGATAAACAATTATTTTCCATTTCTTTGTTAGTATAATTATCTTTGGAAATTAAGCTATCAAATTTATTGGTAGCCAAATTATTTTCGTTCATGTATACTTCATTATAATAATTTGGTGCACCATTTAATCCCATTGATATAGATGTGCTTGGTATACACTTGTCCGAACCACTACTAATAGTAGATGTACATAAATCTTGTTGCATTGCACTATCTGTATTAACATTAGAATTTATTTTAGCATTCATAGGGACACTACTATATGGTGTAAGGTTGTCTATACCATTTATATTGCCTCGATCGATTTCATTTTTTTTTAAATACATAAGGTCGCTAGGGGTACCTATTTTACCCGAATGATCAGCATTAGGATTTAAGACTTGCCCATTAATCACACTCATGCTTACAATCACTTTGAGAATAAACAGGTGGAAGAAATAAAAAATTAACAACTGTTTAAATATGAATAAATGGAAAAGGTATTACACAAAAAGTTGAAAAGTTTGGGGAAATGAAATTATGTTATAAAAAAATTAAAAGTAAATAAATATATTTATTTGAAAATGTAAGAAATATGGATAATATAAATACTACTCTCCAAAATTAAATATATATCACATTACAACATTCTACAAACATCAATACACTATTTTACATGTAGTTCTTTTAAAAAAGTTAATATTAAAGAATAAAATCTATATAAACGTGTAAGAATATGGAAGTAAGATTTATGAAAATTAAAAATAACACGGTGTGTAATAATAACAAGCCTATATACATATATGTAATATAATATATATAGGGTAAGATGGACGCACATTTATACATGCACAGGTTGATACAACAATAATAGTTGTTCAACAAATGGACACGTAAATTTGTTAATTTATAAACGGAAAATATTATTCATATAAATTGGCTTATTTCTAAACATAGATATATGAAATAAATAAAAATAAATTAAAAAATTATGTATAACCATAAAAAAAATAAATGAACAAACATGCAAGAGAATAAAAAATAACGAGACTATTATTTGTGCGTACAACACTATTATTAATTTATACTACATAAGTTTAAAAAATAAAATAAAAAAGAAAATCAAATAGAAGAAGAACAATACAATAAGGTTATATTTATACGTAAAATAAGCATGCAAATTAAAGGGTAGAAATGTAGAGTGGTAAACAGGTGAAGAAATAATTAAATATATTTTTTTAATTGTGCATATAATTTTTTGAAAATATTTTAAAACTTCATTCTATTGTATGTTTAAAAAACAATTCGAGGACACTCTAATTGCAAAGGTGGCATGTAAATCTGTAAATATATATATATAACTGGGCATGTGCATATACATGTATATTTATTTATGTATAGAACATTCACATATAAATTAACTATATTATAAAACGAATTAAAATAAAATACAACTACTCACCGTTTGTAACAACCTTATTTTTTTTCGAAATTATGTAAAAATATGCTTACCACTTTTTATTCATACATATGTATATACATGTGTGCAGTCGCTTAGACAAAATACTAAAATAAATATGCATATCGTTTTGTATAAACCATTTAATGGAAAACTATGATGTGCAATTTATTTGGCAGAAATATCAACCGATATATTTCCGGTTAAATATAAAAATCAAAGGTGTATATAAAGCACATACAACATACAAACACATGCATATCCTATATATATATTTTTTATATATCTAAATATTTGCCTATACCACCCAATGAAATAGACAAGGCTTATGAAATATTAAGAAAATGCATATAAAAAAAAAATAACATAAAAGGTTTATACAATAGGTGAGAAAAATATAACAATTAAGAAAATTGAATAATATAGACATGTACATATATTTATGTATACCTTTATGTTATAAAATAAACTTAATATATTGTTATGCACTTGGTTTATGTGTCTTATGCTTTTATGGCATGAATTATAAATCGATAAATATGCATATAAATTAAACTTGCAATATTTTTAAATATATATAGGTATTAAATTAAAAATGTGTAAATATTAAAAAAATAAATTAATATTAAAAATGTGCGAACAGGACGTGTGTTAAAAATAAATTAAAAATAATTAAAAATGTTGAAAACGTTTAAAATGGAGAAAAAATAGGATATTCATTCATAACTTCAATTGTGTGCATATTATAGAAACACTGTACTTATATGATGAATAAGTATATTTTTATAATGTGCATACTAAAGTTTATATAAATACGTGTCGATATAATAGTTTTCTAAAATATCACTACGAAAATGAAATACTATAAAGGAGAAAAATCCATGTACTATTTATAATAAAAACTTTTCAAGTGTAATAATTTAAAAAGTGAAATAAAATATATGTATAGACATATACATATATTATCATTTACGGCTTTTGTATAGATTAAAAAAGTACTTACATTTCATAAGCATGTATAATATTTTTTTATTTCTATATATTTTTATTAACAAAAGGATGCAGCTATCTATTCATAAGATATATGCGATATTTATGATGGGTAAACAAATATATACACCTGTATATATATACGCATTTATATATGCATTTATATTTTTTACTTTCACAAGTTCAAAGGTAAAAATAATTTCATAAGGCTAGTTAAAATAGTTATGCATAATGAAGATACAATTGTATTAAGAATGTAATGTGTAAATATATTTTGGCAACTTTTTATTTTTCAAAATTTTATATATCGATTTAAAAAAGAGTATGCATTCATAAGAAACTTAAAGATTTCTTTATCTTTTATTTATTTTAATAATTTTTAATTTTATAATCCTAAGACATTAATTATAATAATTCCACATTTGTATGTTTAAAATATTTTTATTTAAAAATTGAGAAGCATTCTCTAAAGAATATAAGTCACAACAATTGAAATAATTAAAAGAAAAATTAATAAATAAAACGTCTTTATATATCCATATTTTATATTTTAAATATTTATTTTACTTATATTATTATTATTTTTTTTAAGTACACTTATCATATTTCCATTTAAATATAAAGAAAAAAAAAAGTACAAATACAAGGAATACCGTCTATTTATTATGACAAATGTAGGATTACATATATATATGTGTACTATATATAGTAAATGTACCTAAAAAATGATGTTAAAATGATATGAATATAAACTATAGTAGCTAGAATTCTAATATAGCTGTCCTTTTTTTTTCATTTCCTACTTTCGTATTTACTGCACATATATGGTGTCGTGCCCTATCCTTTAAAGGGGGCGTGCATACATAACATCATATCAATAGAATTTCTTAATTATATATATTTCTTTTATAGCACTTGTATGCTATCCATATTTTCACTTAAATTATGAGAATACAAAAAATATGTATATATAATATAAATTAAATAAAATTTTGTAAAAAATAAAAAATATATATATTGTTAGGTGCATTTGATAATTTTAAAGGATATTCTTGTATGTGATTTTAATTTGAGTACTTTTTTTGAATAATGTATTTTTTTTCTCCTATTATATTAATGGGCATATTATTATTTGTATCGTTCATATATGTAAATCCTTAAGTATATATTATATAAAATAATATATAAATAGTTAAGATATGATGTGTATGCCACTGTAAGTACTTGCATACTACATCCTTCTGCAAACAATTATTTTCTTTTGTTTACATATAAAGGAGTTCATTAAATAGGCCGTATTATAAACTTTATTATGAATTCATCACTTATATTTTTATTTTTTTTATATGGCATAATCTCATATTTAATGCAAAAATTGGTTAGGAAAAAAATGCATGATATAGGATAAATTATATACTTTAAAAATATGATTTCACATTTAAAATTATAATTTTTTAGTTCTATAATATCCATTTCTTATCTTAATTTGACATAATTATTTTAGTATTCCTTATTTGTGTACAAAGTTATATATATACATATAATAAATTAATTTACATGCAAAAAATGTAAATATTTTAACTGGTTACTATCTATATATTTACGATATATCCATATGCATATATAGTAACTATTTACAGTTTGAGATTTATTTTTTATATTTATTAAACGGTATAAGGACAAACATAAAAGAGATATTCTAAATTGAAGATGATACAAAATAGGTGTTACATAAATAAGAGTATTTAATAAAAAAATGAAAAAAATAAGCGTACACACATATGCATACATTCATGTGTGTACTCAACGAAAATCCCGTTTCTTAATTTCTCATGCATATATGATGATGATAATCTTTAATTAAAATTCAAGCATTATAAATTATTTACAACTTTTTAGAACATACGAAAGAGCACACCGAACTATTAATCATGCTCAACCATTTAACATATTAACTGATTATTCCATTCGGTGTATTCTCGAATTCTTGTATTATTTTACTATTATATTTTTCCAAATTGTTAAATAATACCTTAATGCATTTGTTTTTATCTTTGTATAAGCAATAGATATCGTAGCGAAACGTATTATGTAAATAAAATAGTTGATAAAAAGAAAACGCGGAAAATATGAATAAATAATAGTTGTTTTGCATTTTATGGATAGCATGCTTTAATTTTTTCCTTTTTCGGTTTCTCATATTCTTTCAAAAGTATACAAATTGTATATCCATTTAAACAAAAAAAACTGCAAAAAATGACATAATGATGGCAACAACATGCCAAAATGTTTATACTGTTACGTAATATTGTTTACATACTTCCATAGCTGTAGCATACATATTATATTGAAACAGTTTTAGTCAAGTTTTAAAATAAAATGATACATTATATATATAAAAACATAAAATAATGTTAATAGAAAATTCTATTAAATGCTGTAAATATTCCCTTTAAAATATGCATATAATTATATATATTATTTTGTGGGTGTAATGGGGACAGTATAACCATAATCAGTATCCAAGTTGTTCATCATTTTAATACAACGATTTTCCACACCCAAGATATTATATATATATTTGTTTCCATTTAAAAATAATCAACATTTCAGTTAATACACATATATGTATTTTCTTATTCATCTTTAAAAGAATGGGTTCCATGTAAAAGAAATATCATAAAAAAATAAAACAAATATTTAAAAATATCAAATAAAATTGTGTGTAACTAATAAAAAAAAAATATATGAACATGGAATAAAAATAAAATATAAATATTCAATTATGGAAAATATTTTATGAACAGCAAGAATTATTTTAAAAATGTACATGCATATGCTATAAAAAAAGCTTCGATAAAAAACAGTATACTAGGAAATATAGGAGCGTGATACAAAAACAAAGAGAATAAACAAATAAAAAATATAATAGTATAAATAAAATAATTGTAAATAATGTAACTGAAAATAAATGAATAAATTAAATATGTTGATAAAGAAATATATTACTTTTTATTAAAATAATATTTCAAAAAAATAATAGGAAATATTTTGAGGTGGTATTATATATTATTAATGCTTTGAGAAAAACTGTTATAAAAGAAAAATGTGATAAAATGGAACAAAGCACAATAAATAAATAAAAATAATATATTATACCATGTGAATTTGTTATAAACCTTTTATGAGAAAGTCATTAATTAAAAAGCTAGAAAAAGTAAAATATATAAAATAAAACTGGAATTATCCTACAAGTTAAATATTAAACACATTGTATATATGTGCTTCAATTGGTGGCGCTTTAAAAGTTTTACCCTTTCAAAAATTCAAAAAAAGCAAAACGAAATGTAGATAGCATAAGATATGAACTACCCAACCAGTTTGATACGTTTTAAAGATCTGAGAGTGAATAATATAAAAGGCAAAATTTTTTACAGCAATAAAGGATACTATAAGACAAATTCGTTTTTATACTACTGTGTTAATAACTTAAGTCAGATAAACAATGTAAGAAAAAATTACTCTAGTCTAGGACAGCTAGTTGATAGAAAAAAAAATGTTGTAAATTTAAGTGACGATGGTAATATTGTCAAAAGCTACAAAAGAGTAAATATAAAGAAATTACTTAAGGGTAATAAAAAATTGGAAGAATTTGAAAATGGAGCAATTGGTAGCAAAAAAAACAAACTAGGGGATACAAATACGGAATCCAATTTTGTTAATTTTAATGGCATGGGTGCTCAATCAGAATATAATACAAAAGAGAAGGGTGCCGAAAATAGAGAAGACAAAATTATTATGAACAATATTGGACAAAAAGATAAAGAGCTGAAAAACAGTCAGGAGGATTATTCAACTCAGATCGATATTAGTAGCATGGATGAAATTTATTTAAAAAATTTACAAAAAAAAAATAAAAGAGATATAGATGATGAGAATATAAAAAATTCTGTTGATGAACTATTTTATTCAAAAGGCAAAAAAAAAAAATTGATGAAAAGACTTGTTTTTAATAGTAATTGTGATTATATGGATTTGATTAATAAATATCAAGAGTTTAAAGAAATTGATGATGACAAATTTTATGCTTTGGATAGTAGTGTGAATAATTCTACAAGTTTAGTAAAAGACGAACATAAAGCGAATGACAAATTTGGATATTTGCATGAAGTAGAAAGGGAAAATATCGATGAAAATAAATATATAAATACAAATTTTAAGTATTTAAAAAATAATACAAATATATCAATTTTTTCTGAAGTAGGAAAAAAAGAAATATTAGATACATGCAAAAGAAAAAAAAATATGCAAAATGAAATAAATAAAAATAGTCAAGAAAAAAACATCTTCAATAATGATATATTTTTTTGGTTGAAGCGAAAAGTTCATAGATCTGTTGATTGGAATATTTCACCTGATGGGTTGAATAAACAAGATGATATAATAGATGTAACGGAATTAAACTGTCCAGAGAAAAATAATACTCCTGAGTCTGACATGGTAGAAGAAGGAAAAAATTTATCTGCTCATGATAAATTAGACAAAAAAAATTCAATTTTAGAGAATAATAATGAAAATTTTCAAACAGATGGAGAAAAAAAAACGAAAAAAGCTTATATAGAAAAGAAAATATCACCATTCAATTTTTTAAAAAAGTTAAATATAAATGTGATAGATGAGGAAAATAAAGATATGAAAAAGGAATTAGAAAATGAAAATAATAAAAACGATGAAAAAATAAAAGAAGCACGAGAAAAAGAAAAGGAATCATTGATACAAATGTATTTGAACAACTTGGAAGATAAAAAAAGCAAACTAAGTTTAAATAATATTTTAGATAAAGAGAAAGAACCCCTAAGTCAGTCAGACACAAACATAGATTCATTTCTCAATTTCACTAGTGATAAAAATAGGGAGCATAATTTGGAATCCATTCCTAAACCAGTAAATGACGAAAAAGATGATGCAACAGTTATTGATGAGCTAATTTGCCAAGACACCAATCAAGAGGACATAAAAAACGAATCAAAAGATAAAACATATGAAGGTATAATAGATAATAGCAAAAATATTTTCAAAAAATTAAAAGAAAATTATGAATTATTTAAAAAAGAAAATATGTCACCATATATATTAGAGGGGTGTGAAAAATATATAAATTATTATTATGGTATAGAAAAGGAAGAAAAAATAAAAGAGATGAAACAATATTCGGAATTAAATTTTTATGATGTAATAAAGGATAAAAATTTTACTATCGAAAATTATAATATGCTTATAAAAAGTAAAATAATATTTAATAAAGAAGAAGAAGCATTTAATTATTTTAATTTATTAAAAAAATATGATTTTAAAATAAATGTGGATACATATAATAGTTTAATGTACACATGTATTGTTCAGAAAAATGCGAAATTAAGTAGATTAATTTATTTACAAATGATAAAAGATATGTTTATACCTAACAAAAATACATTTTGTATTATGATTAAATCACACATATTAGATAATGATATAAAAAGTGCTTTTCATTTATATAGAAAAATGGTTAAAGAAGAAATAGAAGTAGATCTACCAATTTATTCAACACTAATAGATGGATTAATTAAACATAAATTATATAAAAGAGCTGAAAATTTTTATAATTATATTATAAATTATAAAAATGTTGTACCTGATGAAATATTATATACTATTATGATAAAAAATTGTTCATATAATGGAGAAGCTGAAAAATGTTTAAACATTTATGAAACAATGTTATCAAATAATTTGAGAATAACTGATATAACTTTAATAGAAATAATTAATTGTTTATCAAAAAGAGTTGATTATTTTCATAAAGTTTTTCATTTCTATAATATTTATTTAGCTAACGATATGAAACTAAATCATCGATTGATGTTATATATGATTATAGCTTGTTCAAATAGTGGAAATATAAAAAGACTAAAAGAAATATTAAAAACTATGAATAAATATAAAATAAAAATTACCGACGAAATGTATTGCTATATTATAAGGGCCTTTGCCAATAACTGCAAAAGTAGAAACATACAAATAAGTGAAAAAAACAACAATATAAAATATGCTTGGGGTATTATATATTATATGATGAATATTAGAAAAAATAACATAAATGACAAACCCAATATTTCAGGATCATCACCAGAAAATGAGAATGCAAATTCTTCAATAATTCAAAAAAAAAATCATATTGTAAATACTAAACTATTGAACAGTATAGTTATGTTATATATTAATTGTGAATATTATGAATATTCTATAAATATGCTAAAATACTATTCATATTTCCATTGCATCCCAGATTATTATACTTTTAATATGCTATTTAAAATGCTTTTTTATAAACAAAAAGATTATGGAAAGGTTATATGTCTGTACAACTACATGGTAAATAATACTAATATAAAAATAGACGAACATACATTTGATTTAGTATTAAATTCAGCTATTAAAACAAAATCATCAAAAAATACTTTATTTATTTTACGACATATGTTTACTTCCAAAATTTATCCAACCCCTAAAACGATTAAAAAATTATTTCATGTTGCTAGACATATTACAGATATTCAACTTATTATTAATAGTATGATACATCAACAAAAAAAAGACATATACGAAGAAAATGTTAAAGAAAATCAACTTATACAATTAAATATTGATGAATATGAATTGAATTTATTTAAAGATGGTAAAACTTTTAAAACCAAATCAGAGATCGATAAAGTAAGGGATCAATTTTTTAAAAGAAAGGAAAGAATTGAAAAGGATAAAAAAATGTCTAAAAATCAAAAATCATCTGATTGGCTACCTTATGGGCAATATTTGCAAAGCAAGAAAAAGGGAGGCGAGACTTATGCCAAGAAAGTTGACAGGCCCAGACCCCTTCCATTCGATTGACATATATAATATGATTACATGTATGTAGCTTTATTTACTACACTCCTTATTCCGTTTTCTCACAGTGACACGCGACATATAGTGTGACATTCACTATTTTGTACATTATTAAGATTAAATATGTAAGTTAGTTCTAATCAAAACATTAAAAAATTATAAAATGTTAAGGATGAAACAAAAAAAAAATAAAAAGTCAGATATATAAAATGGTAATCACATAATACCCAAAGTGGTAATGAATGAAGGCATTTATTTGGTGCTGTGTGCTCAATTAATTTATTTAACAACGAACAGTTAAAATGCCTAATGTTTTTTTTTGTCTATTCATTTATTTATTTTTTTTTTTAATTAAAATTAGTGTAATTTAATAAATTATTATCAACTAAATTTATTATATATGAAATCACTATATTTGCTAGAGAAATAAATAAAATTATCTCTATAGTTAATTTATCGCCACTATAAAATAAAATGTAAAATTTTAAAAGAAATAATATAATGTCCATATAAAGGAGTTTCCTGCAATGAAATATTTTGAGAAAAAACAAAAATATATATATATATATGTTGAACATAATAAGTTATTTTTTTTCACATTTTAATTGATTAATCTTACCAGATGAAAAGGATTAGTGTGAAGCTAATATGATAATATAGGTTGTGTGCGGATAAAAATTTCTGAAAAAAAAAAAAAAAGGAAAAAAATTATGAACGTTCAGGTTATAAAAGTAGGTATAGACAAATTTAGCAGCTAAATTGGTGAGTAGCTAGCTAAATAAATTATATATGTGTGTGAAATAGCTAGCTAAAAAAAAACGTAATTATTCTAAATTTATAAATAAAAGAAATATATATTACACTTTTCATAATGTTGAGAATGTGATAATAGGATAAAATGCTTGACATATCAGCAATAGCTTGGACTTGTTTTGGAACTAGAGCTTTTTCATAACCTTTTTTTTCTTTTTTTTTGGATGTTAATTTTATATGATTTTTTTCAACAAGTGGGATACTCATATTTGTTCCCATTTCAATTTTTCTGTTCCTATTAATGTAATTTTTTTTAAAATAATTTTTCGGAATGTCTTCAAAGTCAGTGTCAGAAATCAATTTTATATCTCGTAGATCGTTACTTATATCCGTATTTTCATTATAATAAAAAATCCAACTATCACGACATGTGTATTTGTTCAAAAATAAATTTGGCCCATTGCCATTTGGCATTATTGTATTACCCCTTATAGTAATTATAAATTTTAAATATTCTGAAAAAAAAACAAAAAAAAGTAGTAAAATGAAATAGGCACAAAATAAGACAAAATAAGACAAAATTTAGCTATACCACTTAAATTGGCAACATAATTTTATGTATATAGGAAAAAAATAAAAATCAATTATGCACAACTTTTAATATTATAATAATTGTTTAGATTAAAGTTGGATATAAATATTCTTACTTTCTACACATTTGTAAATTATTTTTTTGATATATGATATAATTTTGTTGAAATATGATATAATTTTTTTGATATATGGTATGATTTTCTTGATATATGAAATATTTTTTTTTGATTTTTTGATAAATTTTTTATATGAACGATATATGGACTTTCTATATATTTTGATTAATGTAGAAGATAGATCTACAGCAAATTTAATTATTAATATAAAATATACTACATAGTATATATATATAAATAAAGAAATCAAAAATAAAGATCTACTATGATTATATATAGAAAATAAGAATACTAAATCACAAAAAATATTTAATTGATTAATAATTCCCGCTATAATTAAAAAGATATCAAATTTACGATGAGCAATTGTATAATTGTTATTTTCAAATTGAATATATTTCAACAATTCTGTATTTAAATTATGGTTAACATCTTTTAATTCGTCCAATATATAATATTTATCTTCACCATCATTTATATTCTCATTGATTGATGTCTCGTTTTGTTCGGTGTCACAAGTAATAAAATATTTTTCTTTTGAAAAAAGTTTATTGTCTGTAAGTTTTTTTTTTTCATTGTCTTGTTTATCATTGATAGAGTTGAAATGGGGTATTATATTTTGCTTTTTTTGTTTTTTTTTATAACTAAGATATTTTTCATATATCCTTTTTTTGACTTCTTTGATATTATATTTTCGAACTAAACAGTGTTTAATATCATTACTAATTATTAAATCGATGTAAAAAAAAATAAAAATATAAACATATAAGATTAGTAATATATCATTTGTTAATCCAACTTTATTGTTTACTATGCGAAGTATAATAATAGTTATATACACACAAAAAAAAAGAAATATATGAATCAAATATAAAATGGAAATTTGTATATAATGTTCTTTGTTTAGAATAAACGGAGATGAACAATGCTTCATCAAACTATCATTCAAGCCTAACTCAATTATTTCGGCTTCCGTTAATATTTGTGAAAGCAGTGAGTCTTTCATTTTTTACAACGGAAAACGAACAAGTAAAAAAAAAAACAAAAAACACAAAAAAATGTCATAATAAACTCGGGAGAATAAAAGCATACATAACTATATATTTGTACGTATGCATAATATAAATTTAAAAAAACAACATATCTATAAAAAAGTTAAAAAAAGTAAAAAAAGCAAAAAAAAGCAAAAAAAAACATAGAATTAGGATTAATATCCAAACAAATATAAACATATATTAATTAACTTTTTTTCTCCATAGTCTTTTAATTTATTCTTAATAATTATTAGGAGAAATACAATAAACCCTATTTCAAATGGTTTGATAAAAATTAAAAAAAAATAATTTCTTTATAATTTTATTTTTCATATATATATGCATTCTATAATTTTCATTTCAGTAAATCATTTTCCAAAATTTTTGGAGCACATCTTTTGGCACATTAAAAAAAATTATTATGAATATATTTTTCAAAAAAAAAAAAAAATATAACTACATCCTATTTAAATGAAAAAAACAAAATAATTCTTAAATAAATGATTTCCAATTTAAATTAACATAGTAGAAATTCGGAAAATATATATGTATCTATAAATAGGGTATATAATAAAGCATATTAAAAAATTATATATTTCCCAAGCTATTATATTGAAACCTACATTACTTACATTTTAATTAAAAAAATTAATTATTTTGATAAAGCATCTTTTAATCACTTTCTCTTAAAATATAATAAAATAATATACCAAACACGAACTGTACATTTCTTTATATGTTATATAAGAACCACCCCCATCGTTTTCTAAACACTATAAGGAATATACATTCTTTTTTGTTTCCATTTTAGAAAAATCTATATCGAAAAGGTGTAGTCTATTTTTATGGAAAAAAGGTTCTTACCCCTTATAAACATTTTAGTATTGCTTTACATATTTTAAAGCATAATGAAAGGTGTTGAAATGTAAGGAAATAAGAGCAAACGAGACAACGCATGGTGGGCAAACCAATTATTAAGCTTAAACGGTTTTGTGTAATCAATTATGAAACCGATCTTAAATAGGTTTATATGAAAAAGAAAAATTCTAATTTATTTTAAGTACCCATTTTATTGTGTTTTTTTATTTATTTAATTGTATAGTATGAACAGAATTATATTGTTTTACACAATATATGAATAGTCATGGGGAAGTAAATTAAATGTAGATTGCGAGCAAGTATAATCTTTTTCTCATTTGAAAACAGTAATAAATAGGTATGTTAATAAATGGTGGTGCCTGTAATATAAATTGGCATAGGAAGGTTACTATGGTTTATCAGTTATACTAAAAAATTATTTGCATTTTAAAGATAAAGAAAGGAAATACATCAACCAAGTAACACATTCTTTATCTTAAATTTTTTTTATTACTTTATAAATATTTGCATGTACCATATCATTTTTTTTTCAAAATTTTTTCCAAATTTTTCCCAAATTTTTTCCAAATTTTTTCCAAATTTTTCCCAAATTTTTTTTGAACGCATTCACTTAAAAAAGAATGACACTAGGACAATAGCATATGACTTAAGAAATGTAAAAAAAAAAAAAAAAATTTTTGAAAATTGTGTGAGTATATATATATAGTTACTATTTATAGAATCATATATAGAAAGTATACATAATAAGAAAGAAGAATAATCTAATTTATTCGTGTATATTTTTATACTTTCTTTTCCTTCCCTTTTGGATAGTTAGGCAAAAGTATTATACATATGTTAATATATCCTATACCTTTGTTTATATATTTTTTCCCTATTAAGAATATATTGAAATATTTTTATTTTTATAATATAAATATATTATTTTTTTATTTTTCAATCCAAATAAAACAAAAAAGTATATTGTATGTAGAAATATATATGCTTTCTTTTTTTCTACCGCTTAAATAAATATTATACTGTGTAAATATTATATAGTTTTTTTTTTTGGCAATATTATGGAACGTATATAAATAAATACCTAAGCTAATACGTAAATAAACGGATATATACATACATTATAAACATGTGGAAGTATCAAATTTTAAAAATTAATGATGAAAATTTTTTATTTATTGTTCTTATTTTTGTATTATTTTAAGTATGCGAAATTTTATTTATATTTGTTATAAATCTATAAAAATAATATTATATATATTAATGTATATGTATGTATAGATATATTTATATACATGCATATTTATTTGTGTGTTATTTCTATCGTATGCATGCTATAATATATAATGCATATGCATAACCATGCCATTCTCACGAGCATGCTTGAGTAACGATTTAATTTTGTTGTTACATTATTTTCATACCTTTTTATTTCTGCATGTTAATAATACTATATTGTTACTTTCATTGTGTTTTTAGTAAACTCCTTTCGAGCATATATTCTTGTCCGTATATTCTTCAACACATACATGTTGTGAATATTTGAAACAAAAGAAAGCAAACAAAACGACGGCGCATCCTCTATCCCCTTTTTCATAAACTACCATCCTATTATTTAACATATCTTGATCCGGTGTTTTCCAGCCTCTTAAACAAACACGGAGGCACATAAAACGGGGATGTATATCTATAACTTTACAATATATATACACATTAATATGATAGATTCATTTTGTAACTAAAATGAATGAGCCTATTGAAATAAAAGTAAAGGAAGAGATACTTCCGATAAGTGCTTATTTTTTGAAAGAATATGGGGATGGGAAAATAAATAAAAAGGATGTTATAAGAAGTTTACGAAAACGTATATATAATAATAATGACAATTATGAAGAGATATATAAAAAATTAAAAGAAATTCATGGAAATAGTGGTGTATGTACTCGTCAATGGAAAGAAGGAAGTTTTGCATTTAAGTGTTATAATTGTGAAGGTGATCCAACATGTGCAATATGTGCAAATTGCTTCTTTGCATCTAATCATAAGAATCATGTATATAAGTTAACTCATACTAGTGGTGGGTGTTGTGATTGTGGTGATACGTCATGGAATATCAATGGGGCTTGTTATAATCATAGAGGAATCAATGAAGATAGTATAATTGTTAAAAAAAATATATTAAAAGAAAATGTCAAAAATCAAATAAAACAAGATATAGAAAATTTGGTAGGTATTTTATTTAAAGATATAATATTAAAGGATGGCTTTTTTTTATCATTAGTAAATGCAGATTATGTTGAATATTCTTTTGAATTTTTTAAAGATCAAGGAATAACAAGTTTTTTATTTCGTCAAATAATATGTGAAGTATTTACAGGAGCTAAAATAGATTTTTTAATAAATTTTCATTATTGTTTTCATACAGGAATTCAAAAAGCATTATATTCTTTATACTTATCATTATTTGTAGATCCCCAATTTAAACAACGATTTGCATTTAAATTGTCTAAGCATTATAATATTATTGTAAGAGTTGTTGATGATAGGATATATAATGATTATAGTTTAAATGGATTAAGTGTGCAACTCTTGACAGTACCCGAAATTGGGTATACCTTAGTTATTAATAATTTTTTAAACGATTTAATAAAAATAATTGAATCTTTCTGTACATATAGTAATGTTTCAAAATGTGTTATGTTTAAAAATTTATTAAGATCAGAAATCGAAATTATAATGAGAATATGTTTAGATTTAAAATATTTATTATACCATCAAGAAGTTATTAAAATTATTCTTTTTAATAAATATATAATTAAAAAAATTCTAAATCTATTAACACTTCTCCATAGAATGAATTCACAATTAAGATATACAAAAAGACATATTATATATGAAGACTTATCAAGTTCTTATTCTATAACTATAGAAAATTATTTACTTAAAGTATTTGAACCGCTAGCTAATTTTTGTAAACGTGAACAAAATGCAAATTATAGAAATTTTTTTCTTCTTTATCAACTTACTATTGAAGCAATATGCTCCATCAATCTATTCCCATTTAGTAATGACAAAACTTCTTCCGAAGGATCACAAAATGCGGATGGGCCCGTTCAGTCGATGCCTACAGATGCAGCAGCTCCTAGTCAAGGCAAACAAAAAAAAGAAATCAAAAAAATTATTGAAGAACGAAAAAAAAAAAGATTAAAACATTTACGATCCTTACATTCTCCATTAGTCAGATTTTTTATGATGATATTAAATTTTGATGTTATCAGAAAATGTATTGATGATCTATATTGGTATAAATATGTATACCTGAAAAAGGTCAAGAAACAAAAAGAACAGCCACAAAATTTGTCGATAAATAGTGGCAAAGTAAAAATAATAAAAGAATATATAAATGACTTTTATTCTATTGAAAAATATCCAGATGAAATCATAAATAAAAGAAAATTGTTACAAGAAAGATATGAAGGGGATGGAAATAAAATTAAAATGAAATTATTTAATTATAAACCATTTTTAAATTCATATAATCCTATAGAACATTCTAAAGTCGATAATTATTTGAAAGAACATAAATTTTTAGAAGAAACTTACTTCAAATGGATCATTAATATGGGTATTCCCAAGGATTCTACAAAAATGGGTTCTACATCTGTTACTGCACCAGTTACTATTCCTGTTACATCTACCACTGCTGCTATCCCTGGCGTTAGTCATGTTGGGAATGGACCAGGAAAAGTACATTATAGACGAACCATACAAGAAAAAAAAATAAAAGGAAAATGCAAAAATTTATTTATAGAAAAAAAAATTAATAATAAAGAAATTGAATTTAATGAATTTTTAGAAATCAAATATAAAAAGGAAAATAAAAAAATATATTTACACCCATTATATATACAATTATATATGAAAGATTTACTTGAATTTTTAAATCTATTTAATTTAAAATTATTAAAAAATATATTATTTATAAATATAAATGTATTATCATTTATATATGAAATCAAATATGGATATTGGGTTCGAAATGGACCCCAAATGGTTTTCCAATCAAATGAATATGAAGCATCTATATTTTTAAAAAATGATTTGATAGGGATCCAATTTGCATTTATTATGATGAATATTTTACCATTATATGAAAATCAAAAAATAAAAATTAATGAGAACTTAATGAAAATATTCAGAAAAATATATAACGAACGTATAGCTAATTTAGTGGGGAATGATATACATAAATTAAAAAAATATCCAGCTACTTCTAAAACTACAGTACCTAATGAAGATACTAATAAATCGAAAGTTTTATCAACAGACTCATCATCAATGATGGTTGATACAAGTAACAAAGCGAACGAAAACGATGTGCCAAATTATAGGCAAAGCAAAAGTTCAGATAGCTTAAACCATGAAATAAATGATAATCTGTTTGGTAAAATTGAATATATACAGAATCCAGATGAAATATATCAAAATAGTAACCAAACTATTATATATGATAAAAATAAAGATATAAATGAAAATGATGATTTTTTCAACATTTTTTGTGGAAATGGAATGACAGATACATCTATAAATTGGATCAACTTAAGAAACAATTTATTGTCTACTACTAATGATGATTCTACAAAAGTCAAAAACAAAATTGAGTTTACACAAATATATAAATTACTTATTGAATATTGTCGAGAAAAGGGAAATGGTAACAATGAAGAGGAAGCGAATGCATCTAACCAACCAGTGAACCCAAATAATGAAAGTAGCGAACAAGTTGGAGCTAATAAAATTAATTATAAAAAATTAGAATGGACTGAATATTTAAAACTATTTATGGAAAGTAATATACGGAATCCATTTGTTTTTATCTACCAATTAATATTTAAAAATTTTCGTATAAATTTAGATAAAACAAATATAAATGATATATATATGGAAATACAAATACACCATTTAAAAGTGATATATAAAATATTTAATAATATATATTTAAATAAATGGAATATAGATTCACGTAAAATAACTTATATATTCTATTTTCAATTCTTTTATGATATAGTTATAAGAATATTCAATGAATTATATTATTTCGATTCAAGTAATATACCAAGAAAAACATCCTATATAAAATACACAAAAAGAGGAAAATATCAAGTAAAAAAAATATTATTACAATTATTAGCATCTAAAGATTTTCAACATTTTCAACTCGAAGATATTTTTCCTAAGCAATTTAGACATCATCCAACCTTTTATGAACTTATAAATAAATATGGTTATACTACACATATGGATCGAAGTAATGTAAATTTAATTAAGTTAAATAAAAATGCTTGGTATTTATATGATGCTTTTTGGCCTGTTGCAGAATATAAAGATTTTCAATCGGCTAACGAAAAATCAATAAAGGAAGAAAATGCTACTTACATTGGTCCATCTAGAAGTCAAGATAAAGAATATCTTAATTTTCCTTTTAAAAAATTGCAAAATTTATTATATTATGCTTTCAAAAATAGCTGTCTCACTCCAATGCTTCTAACTATTTGTGTAACTAATGAAGCTTTTCAAACACGTCTTGATCAACTAAAAAATGCTCCTCCTATTAATGAATCAAACACATCAAGTACATCAAACATATCAAACAATATGAGTTCTGCTGTTGATAATAATACTCAAGAGAACACCCAAAATGATTCTATTCTCTCGGCAAGAAATTCTATAGATGTAAGCTCGGATCCTACTTCGAGAAATCGCGAAACTCAAGAACCAAACCCCAATCGAACTCCTACAGATTTGTCACTACTTAGCGACATTGACGTTTTTAATTTGCTAACTCAAAGCATAAATAACAGTCTAGGCACCGACCAAGCTAGCCAAGCTAGCCAAAATGGTCAAAACAGCCAAAATAATCAAGCTACCCCAAACCGTGGCGAGCATAGCACTAACACAGGGGCACCACCAAACGCAGAAACAAATCAAGAAGATGAGAACTCAAGAGCTCTTGAAGGAAGTAGAGATGGTAACAGTGGCGATAGTAGTGAAAGCAGTTATCAAACTGGAAATGGACAAGATATACATCAAACAATTAATAATAATAATACATATATAATTGTAGATCAAAATGGTGACAATGAAACATTATTTGCTGAAATATTAGTAAATAGAAGTCCTAATAATTCTATAAATATGGAAATTGTAAATATTACTGATACTCATTCAGGAGATCAAAATACAAGAAGAGGTTCTAGACATTTAACTGCTGGTGGATTATCTGAATTAATTAGAAGTTTAATAAATGAAAATAACATTATTAGTAATGTAATTGATGAAACACTATTGGGAAATAATGCAGCTGGTATTGATATACTTAGTGGTGAAACTAATGGAAATATAGGAAGAAATCATAATCGTTCTATTATTTCAAATCAAAATAATAATACAAATAGAGGTGGAGCACGAGGAAATTCAGATGATAATTTAATATTTGATTGTTATACATCTAGTGAAGAATTAAATGATATTGATTCCGAAGGTTCTAACATATTAAGAATCAATTTAACTGATAGAGATAATAATTTAGATAATTTAAATATAATTTTAAATTCCAATGAAATAATTGCTAATGCTAATAATGCTAATTTAAGTAATACTATTGATATATTAATTAAAGTTATAAAAGTATTAAGTATTTTAATTGATTCTAGTCATCCATTTAAAGAGATAAATGGGTTCTATTATTCCAATTGTAAAGTAGAAACTGATGATTCGGATTCTGCATCTGACTCTATCGAGGAAAGTTCCGATGAAGACTATTACCACCCACCTTCACCAACTATCGAAAAGGAACTAAACAAAACTTCCAACCCTAGTGAATACATTTTTAATAATGAAAAAAATTCAGATAACGATTGTAAGGATCATGTTGAAGAGGATGGTGAAAAATGCGAAGGAGATAAAAATGGGGAAGCTGTCACAAATGATAATGAAAATGATGGAGGTATATTTGACTACATATCTATAGTGGAGAAACGAAAGAAAGGAAAGAAAAATAAAAATATAGAAAATGATTCCCAAAATGTAATGAAAGAAAAAAAAATTAGAAAAGAAAAACAAGCATATTCAATGGGAGAAAAAACGGTCCAATTCTTTATCAACAGTATTAATAACATAAATGGAAACGAAGATAAATGCTTTTTAAAAGTACGGAATACAATCGTTTCAAGATTAAAAGAAATATCTTCAGAAAATTATAATTATAAAAATGTAAATAATAATAATGAATTTATTGAGCTAGCTAAAAAAAAACAACAGGATCTATTAGATAATATGAAAAAACAACAACTAAAATTTAGTCAATTTTTAGATGATGAATTTCTTTCAGATGAAGATGAAGAATTAGAAATGTCAAAAGAATTAGCTGACGATAAAAATGATGATGGAGAAAATGATATATATAAAGAAAATAATACTTTATGTGAATATGAAAAAGCAAAAGAAAAAAATTGTATATGTGTATTATGTAAAGAAGGAATGTCAAAGAATAATTTATTGGCATATATGTGTTTTGCTTCTCATACAAATATTTTAAAAAAAATAATTAAAAAAAATAAAATGTCATTTCCTTGTAAACATCCATCTATATATACATGTGGTCATTTCATACATACAAATTGTTTACATAACACAAAAATATTGAAATATCGAAAATTATTTAGTGTTAAAAATGAACCTACTTTATATGAATTTACATGCCCATTATGTAGATGTATAGCCAATTGTTTTATTGTATATATACCAAAAAGATATACATCTAAAAATGATACATACAGAATCTATGATTGTAATGAAACAGATTTCTTTATCGACAATTCTAATAAAAATTTTTCAGATCTTTTGAAATCCGCATCATTTGCTTTAAAATTGTGGAATCAAAAAAAAGCTATAGGAACGATCACATCAGATGCACAAATGGTGAATAACACAGATTCTAATCACGATAATAATGATGTAAATAAAAATTTGATAAGTTCAAGAGAAGAAAATAACTATCTAGAAGTAGAAACATCTTTAGATATCAATGAAAGAGAAAAAAATAAATCGTTACATCATTACAATATGCATAAAAAATATGATGAATACGATAATAGTTATAGTGATAATTCGGAATCATTTTGTTTTGAAAATGAATCAACCTTTTTAAGTTCATCATCGAATAAATCTATTGACAGTGATGTAGCGGATGAATTTTATTTTAAATATAAAAGCCTTCAAAAAATAGAAGAAGAGAAAAAAAAAAAAAAAAAACTAGAAAATTTTACAAAAAATAGTGAATATGGGGAAGACAAAGGAACAAATAATAATAACACATCTAATAATAAAAATATTGGAAATGATATTAATCAAACTAGTTGGAATAATTTTGTTACTAACCCAGTCTTTAATGAAGAAAATAATAATGATATTTTTAATTTAAATTTTAAAAACTTAGTTGACAAAAATTTTCTTTTTGATAATTTGTTATCTTATGGAAGTTATGATAAAAATAAAAAAAAAATATTAAGAGAAATATATTTAAATGAAAATAAAATATATGAACAATTATACAATACGAATGATTGTTGTGGAAATATTTATTGTCATGGTTGTAATGGTAACTCTAATTTTGAATCTACAAAAAAAAATAATTATGGAAACAATGGAATTGAAAAGAGTGAATATGATACTCAGAGTGATAGAAAAGATTTGAATCATACTGATAATTGTCGACGAATTAATATGAACATACATAAAAATAATGATAATGTGAAAGAAGTTAGATCTAAAGATGGAGCAGGAACAGAGCTATATCTTTACAAAAATACTTTTAATTACCCTAATAAAGATTTTACTTTTACTTATCATAATTCGAATTTTTTTTATAGATATAAAAATGGATTCTTATCTTACTATGTTAGTGTTCCATTAAAATTTATGAAAAATGTCGAGTTTGTAATGATACAAAATAAGTCGTTAAATAATTCTAATAATAAAAAGTCTAAACGATTTTTTTTCACAACATCTGTGGAGGAAATAAAAACAGAAAATATTGAATCCATCGAAAATCAAGAAGAACAAGATGACACAGAGAAAGTAGATGCAACACATGTAGAAAAAAATGATGATGAAAATGCAGAAAATAATAATGACATAAATAAATCTGAACTAAACTTACTACAACTAAATTATAATATAGATAAGAACTTGATCGAATATATACAACACAATTTTAATATAAACAAAATAAATTGTGATGAAGTTATTAAAAAATATAGAATAATCCAAAATAAAAATAATACATCACAGGGTAATAATTGGGGTAGTAGCAATTCTAACTCAATTAGTAGTGGAAAAAAAAAAGGATTTAATGAATTAAATGAATTTCAAAAAGAAAAAAGACTTAAAACAGATTATGAATCTGAATCTAGAGAGAATATTTTATCTGAATATGAAAATTTTTCTTATTCAACTCCTACAAAAGTCGAAAATAAGGAACCTAATGAATATTCTATCAAAACAGGCAACGGTATAAATTCTAGTTTAATAGAAAATAATAAGTGTGATATGCAAGATGCTAATTCAGAAAATATGACGATACCTGCTGTAAATACGAATGAAGAAAATATGAACAGTTCAGAATATTTTATTTCTGAAAAAAACAAAAAAGTAGAGGAAGAACCAAGACGAAATAGCCGAAGAAGAAGTATACAAGAAATGGAAGAAATGGGAATAATAAAAAGTAATGATAATTTAGGTATTTGTGAAGGTGATGAAAATTATGATCATGATACAATGCAATTTAAATATAACTGTGATAAGAATGATTTAAAAACACATGCTATATCAATGAAAAACTGTTTTGCTGTAGATATATATGATGGTATAATTAGCACGAATAAAAAATTTTATAAAACATATAAAAATACAATATATAAACAAAATTTTGATTCAATATTTGATATGAAAGCATTAAGACAATCTATTATATTATTAGGAGGAATAACAGAAATATCATGGAGGATCTTTCATCAAAATCATACAACATTTTCAACTATATTACATCATTCAGAAAATTATAAAAAAATAATTGACTTTGAGTATTCCACAAAAATACAAGACAATGATGAAGATACTGATATAAAAGGAATAAGCGTAAATGATGTATTAAAAATTTATAAAAAACTTGATATATATCCTGAATTCTTATTTAATAATACTAATATTGGATTTGTTAATAAAACTGAATTACGAAATGTAAATAAAGAAGATCTATTATTATTTAATAAAAAAGATAAAAAAAAATATAATAAAAAATCAGGAGGAAACATGTTTAAAAATGAACCAAATAATGAATTAAGCTTTATGAAAAATTGTCTAAACCAATTAAAAAAATGTAAAGACAATGAAGATATGGAAAAACGCGAAGGTGACACTCACAAAAAATTTATGAAAAAAAAAAAAGGGAAGAGCAGAGTAGATAGGAAAAAAAAAAATACAATAAAAACGGATGTGTTAAATATAAAATATTGGAGAAATATTAATACAGCTACAGAAATGAATAAAATATATTGGATTTTATACAACGAAATATTAATTAATATATTTTATAAAAATATAAATTATGTATCATGCAATAATTTAATTGAAACATTAGTAAGAAACTTATTCCTATATAAACATGAATTAAATATAGTAAAAGAAGATAAAATTTCAAACTTATTTAATCTACAATTATGGAAAAATATTCATAATATTTCTTTTTATTATGTATACCCATATAGATTTACCTTTAATAAATATAAAAAGTTTTTTGATAAAATTAAAAAAGCTCATTTTTTGAATAAATTATCATTTTTACCATTATCTGTTGATGTTCTTAAATTATTTATGACTTTTTTCTTAAATCAGTTATTACACACACCTGCAGCCATTCAGCACTTTATTTCAATTTCTTTAATTATTATCAGTTTTCAAGTTATGAATGAAATTTTTATAAAAGAAATCTCAAAATCTTATGTACAGTTCATATTTTCAAAATTTTCACCTGAACAAGTCAGAAAAAATTTTAATAATATTTTTGAAAAAATATATATAAATATACAAAACGAATCATATCCAATAAATAAGGATACACATTTACGTGATAGAGTTAAATTATCAAGTCATTGCACACAATCTGAATATAAACCTGAAGAAAATGACAATTTTTCAATCCCTAATTATATGAACACAGGTAGCCAAAGTAAAAGTATTGCACACGAACAATTTAAAAATTTTATTTTTGACAATTTTGTAAAGAATAAGAAAGAACTGATTTCTTCTCGAAATGTAGAAAATTTTGCTAGTAATGATGGATCAGAATTTAGTAAGAATGGTGACGAAAAAAATGGAAACTATAATACCTTTAACAATGATGGATCTTTAGATTGTTCCAACGACAAAATAGATGAACATGGCAATTTAAAGAATAAAGAGGTATTTGGAAAGGCTTATGCAAATCAAAGTAGTAGTGGAAGTGGCTATAGTGATGGTGATAATATGAATAGCAATGGTAGATCTAAAAAATATACAAAACTAATTACCAAAATGGATTTATTAACATTGTTTAATAATTTGATAAATTTAGCTAACGATATTAGTGAGTCAGAAATTGAAGAAATAAAAAATGCAATTTTAAAAAATAAAATAATTTCTTCTAATATAAAAAAAAATATATATTATTCTCACACTTGTGAAAAGGATGTGTCCCTAAATAAAAATGAAACTGGATATAATAATGAAGAAAATGATTGTGATGACTTTTGCTTGTATGAAGAAAAGAAAACATTATATGTTTTATATGAAACATTGAAAAAAATAATAAGCTTAAATAAGTTCAAAGAAGATACACAAAAAATTATGCTTTTATTATGTGAAATAAATAGTGAATATATGAAGTATGTATATTATAATGGATATATACCAATCAATATATTTCTTAGCACAAATTTTATAAGATATGATGAATTTTTTAATAATTATTATCCTTATTTATATAATAAAAAGAGTAATTCGAAATGGGGAAGCTTCCATGTTTTATATAAAGAAAAGTTTTCAGAAACAAATAACAAACAGAATTGTCAAAAAGGTTTAAAAAAAAATAAAACTGTTATGAAAAGGGACTTTAACTATATAATCAACAATCGTAGTGATACTATTCAAGAACATACCCCAAAAGATCAATCATATTTGGAAAACAAATTAAAATATGTTAATACAGATAATTCAAAAGTTGTGGGTTACCAAAATGGAGAAGCATCAAATTCAACAAGTGAATCGCCTACACTACATAAAAGAGATGATATCAAAAAAAATGAAAAATTTTATGAAAATTCTAAAAATTGTTTTTGCACTAACCCTAATGAAATGCATCAATTTAAATATAAATTATATAATATACATAATGAAGAAATGAATTATTTCTATTTAATGAATGATAAGGATGAAAATTATTTATCATTGTTAAGTAAAGATAATTTAGAATACAAACATACTAATATTTGTAATATATTAAAATGGCAATATGAAAATATTCCCTTTATTAATCATTTATTTTATATTTATAACGTATATCCTATGTTATTTAAATTGAACCAAATAAAAGATATTCATAATAAAAAAGACAACGATATAGATATATGCTCAAATGAATTTTTACTATCACAAATAGATGATAAAATATATGATCAATTTGATAATTATAATAATTTTTCGGATGAAAGTTTTGACAGTAGTAAAACGATACGAGCTTATGAAGAAGACGAGAACGAACATGAAGAGGAAAATAATAATTCTTCTGAAAAGGCTAAGCAAAAAGATGAGAATGAAAATGTTGATGAAAATTATACTACATCATCTCTTAATGTCTTAAATGAAATTCTCGATGTCAATGAGCTCATAAAAGATTTGAAGAAAAAAAAAAAAAAAAAAAAAAAAATATACAAAAATAAATATGCCAATAATTTTTTTGTTAACTTTTTTAATAAGGCTATGCAAAAAGAGCAGAATAAAAGAGATGGATTAGAATTAGAAAAAAAAATAGGATCACAAACAAGTTACACAAATGGAACTATCGATCATGGTGGAAACAAAAATGGTAACTACAATGATGATGAAAAGGATCATGTCATAAGTACAGCAAACTTATTTATTGATCCACACGATTTAAAAAATGTCGATATTTCGGAGCATTTAGAAAGAATAGATGAAAATAAAGAAGAAGTGATAGAAGAAAATAAAATAAATAAAAATAATGAGAATGAGAATGAGAATGAGGAAAATTATTATAATAGTAGTTTAGAAAATACAGCATATTCTATATCAACTGAAAATAGTTACACGGATGAAAACTTTTTATATTATAATAATGATGGAGAATCAAGTAGTGGTGCAGAAAAAATGAGATATAAAAAAAAAAATACAATTAGTAAACTACTTTTTAGCCGATTTGATGATCATACATCAAATAGAAATGATAAAAATAGTAAGAACAAATCCAAGAATGATTATATTAACTTTTTAAAATTTAAAGATTCAAATAAAATACAAAGATATAATATGTTATTACGAAGAAATGATCTTACTAGTCAATTTTTTTATAACATTAGAAAATTATATAGTTATGTTTATAATATACTTGATTTTATACCAATCTATGTTATACAAAATATTTTATTACACTATCAAAAAAGCTACAAGAATGTAAATCATTACTATTATTATGACGAACCAAATGATGGAATTAATAATTTGTTTAACTCATATAATGAAGAAAGTGAATATGAATATACACGCTATTCAAGTAATTATTTTAACACCGATAAATGGAAAAGACAGTATGAAAAATTTAAAAATTATAAAAATAATAATGAATATGAACGTATATATAGTAAGAAAGAGAGTGACCATGATACAAGTTCTTGTTCCTTTGATAAGAAATGGGATAAAGACAGTGCTTCTCATAATGAGTCTAAAATGGGAAGCAATTTTTCATATGATATAAAAAATAGCGGTGCAAATAATATTAATGAATATGTCGATCGTCTCGGTGCAACTTCAAAAAATTCTTCATTTACCAACAAACTAGGTTCCTCCATTTTTAGCCCCAATTTTTTATTCGAAGAAAAATATAAATTCACAGAGAAAGAACATAGTAGCGAAAATAGAAACTCCTATTTTGTTAATAAAAAAATGAAAACAAATCATAGTGATTGTGTATCTGATGCATATATAAGATGCTCTAACCAATTTAATAAAAATCACAAAATGAAATTTACTAACGACGAAAATAATTCTAATGATGTAAAAGGTGTAAGAGGTAACATAAATCAGTTCTATAATAATATCAAAGATGAAAAAGACCTATTAGGAATCAAAAAAATATTTTTTATATTTTATAAATATTTAAAAAAAAATAATTTTATTGATTGTAGTTTTGGAGAGCAAAATAAAAAAAGAAGAAGAAATAGATGCATAAAATTATATTCAAAATTTTTAAAAAAATATTTAAAATCCGCAAATATATATTTACAATTTGTAGCATATATATTATTTTCTATATATGAATATAACACGTTAGCAACTAAGTATTTAGATTATATACATCTATATAGTGACACAAGCAAATATAATATATTTTTACACATCCTAAATATAAATAATAATATCGATAAGCTATACACATACCAAACAATGCAATTAATATTTCATCCATATTTTTATTGGATGTATCAAATTTATAAATATTTAAAAATAGATGCATCACCAATTGCTCTTCATGATTTTTATGAAAACCTAGAGCAATTTATTTCATCAAATTCGATATTTCAACCTAGTCAAAATTATTTTACTTTAATTAAAAAAAACTTTAAAAGAAAATGTGTAAGTTGTAATAAGTCACCAAAAAAAATACTTATCTGTTTATATTGTGGATCAACTATATGTTTACATGAAAGTGATGAAGCTACTGGTCCTTTATCTCAAACAATTAGCAAATGCATCTACCATACTACAATTTGTGGTGGAGATCAATGCTTATATTTGTGCCTGAACACATCATCGGTAAGTTCATTACAAAATGAATCTACATTCCATTTAGTTTTAATATTTATTTGTTTATTCACTTCTTAGTATTGTTAGAAAAACCGCGTTACATATTCATTCTTATCTTTTTTTTTGTTTTCTATGCAGATATTATTTACTAGTGAAAATCGATTTGAATTCATGAGTGGACCTTATGTAGATAAAAATGGAGATATCGATCCTCATCTTAAAAGAGGAAAAAATCTATATCTATCCCAACACAAGTTAAACCAAATATTTGATGTCATTGTTAATTCAACAGCTGGTAAGGATTTCAAAGAATGCCACTATCTACATATACACATCTTTCCATACATGCAATGCATTTACAACATGCTTTTTCAATTTCCTTCCTTTTCAGATGTTGAAATATATAAGCACACACTAAAGGCCGAGTAAAATCCGGATATCGATGAGACCATCTGGGCTACACACATTTACATGCATACCAATGTGATAAATTATTAAATATTTCTTTTATGAACTGTTATTATATGATTGTGTTATTATCGATTTACAATTTTTCTTTTTTTTAAATTCAATGCATATTATGAATGTTAGAAATTTTATTAAAAATGTTAATCCAAAAAATTTAAATAATAATAATTTAGTATATCTGATAATTTATAAAATAAGCTACAAAAAAATAAAAATAAAAATAAAATAATTAACGTCACAATATCTAGCGTTTTTTTGTTTTTCACCGGTCGATTTGAAAAATGCCACTAGCGCGCTTGCAAAATATGAGATATGCATGAAGCATCACTCTCTATATACTCGTTGCGTATTCATTTTATGCCGAATGAAATTTACTTGCCAAACCAGCGAAGTAAAATCGAGTGCATCTGCTACTATGCAATGCCACGAATTTAGAAAAAAAATTCTGAAAAAATTCTGAAAAAATTCTGAAAAAAATAATGTAAAAAAATGCTATGCACAATTTTCACGAGATAATTCTTATCCCCAATTTTAAAACTATTATTATAATTAATTATTTTTTCATGTATGATTTTAATTTAGCTACTGCCAAATGAACAAACGATTGTATACCCTCGATGGGGGCAAAATAAGCGAATTTGAAAGACTAGGGCTGAGTCATTTTGATTTTTTATCATGTAAATATAATGAAGAAGAGAAAGCAAAAGGAATAGAAAATCTGAAGAACATACATTTAAGCTACCTATTAAGTGGTTCGAATATAATAACTACAAATACTTATCAAGTTAATTTACACAGTTTAAAAGAAAACAATATAAGTATAGAGAATGGAAAAGAAATTATAGATACATATATAGATATAGCATATGAAAGTTGTGAAAAATATAAACAAATAAAAAAAAGAAATACATGTTTATATTCCGATTTAGAAACATATAAATCACCATATGATTATGTTAATCACTTTCAAAATGTAAGACAAAATTTAAATGTTTCACATGCTAATGATAAAATTAATGTGCAAGAATATTTTAATTATGTTGATTTACAAAATGATATACTTGGAAAAAAAATTAAAATGAAAAAATCATCAGAAAATTTTATTGCATTTTCCAATGGCTCCTATAATTCATCGTTCCGAAATTTTACCGAGTATTCCGGGGTCTTCCAAAAGGGAGGAATATCACAAGGTGTGAAAAAAAAGAAAAACGAAACGAGCACATTGCAAAACAGACTAGGCAAACAGTTCGACATAAAACTAAACCTAACTCAGTTTAAAAAAACATTTAAAGAAGTTAGAAGCCCAATTGAAATGGTTCCAAAATGTAAGAAGGTATATGAAAAATGTGAAACAAATGAAGACAACAATTTTCGATGTGATTTTTTTCCAACACAAAAATTATTTAATTATGGAATCGAATATTATATAGATGTAACAGATGAAGAAATATTAGCTAATTGTAAATTTAAATTAGAATCATTTTGTAGAAATAAAAATAAATTAAATTTTTTTTCATTATTAACATGTACAAATATTAGGGAAGTATTCACATTTTATAATACCATAAAATATTATGCAACAAATTTTAATAATAATGTAATTATAAATTTTTTTTGTAATCATCCAAAAAATATTGGATGCTCGAATTATTCCTTTTTTGATATAGTATCATTATTATTATATTTAGATTCATATAATAAATATATTTATGCCATTGGCTTAAATTGTGTTAATATTAATTATGTTTACAATCTATTTTTACCATTCAAAAAATATACATCTAAATATAATAATATAAATATTGAATTATATAAAAGTGAAAATCAACAAATAAATCCATTTATTAAAAATGTATTAAATGATATAAAAAAAAATAGGTATATCTATGATGTTAATTTTTTTTGCTCTCCAAATAAAACGCTAGACAAAGTTTCCTTTGATAATAATACTGTCGATTTTCAAACACATTCTAAAAACAAAAAAATGCATGTTTATAATCATATCGAAAAATGGATTGATGTAGGAATAAATGGATTTGGTGGATGTTGTTACTACACACCCTACGATATTTCATTGATTAATTATGGATTATCCAAGATAGTGACATAAACTTTTGTGTCGATGAAATTGTTTAAACTTCCCCTCAGCTATTTCCTTTCCCACTTATTACACTAAACATACAAAAAGGAACAGAAAAAATAATATCCTTTTTTGGTTAAAAACTATTTTACAGATATCCACCTCCAAAGAGACTTACAATGCAGTAGAAAACATGGCACTTGCCAAGGTGGGACATAAAATTTTTTTTTTTTTGAAAAATAGTTAACTTTAACTATCGCTACACATTTCTTCTTCATCACTATCGGTTGCATCCGAATCGGAATCGATTGTTTCTTCTTGAGAAGATGGCTGATTTTTTTTTTGAATTTTTTTATAAAACTTTGTATATATATCATCTTTTTCGACAGTTTGAAATTTGGATGTATTATTATTATAAACATATTCAATAGCTTTAGACATATTTTTTTTAGCTACTTGTTTTTTTATTGTAAAAATTGGCTTATCCGTATTTATTTCTCCTTTATATTCCATAAGTATGTTATCACAATTATATACATGTCTATATTTATATTTACAATACCATGCACATAAACATCGATTATACATTTTCGTACACGTATCATTACATGTACTACATTCGGGCATATTATAATTTAAACTTTCTTTCATTTTATTTATAATTCTATTTTCTATCCTCCTTAAACCGACACATAATAAAAACCGTCCCCCGTTTCGCCAATCCAATGGGTACCTCGGAACAAGACTTGATGGAATCTGTAAATCGAAAACGGGACGTCAACCAAAATTATGTACCATGACATGTATATATATGTATATGGGCATTCTATTAATGTTTTACTCTCACCTTTGTCGTTGGATAAACCGGGTCATACAATGCCTTCCCATGCTTGTGGTTGCCTGAAAAGTGAGAAAAATGGAAAAGCCATGAAAATTGTTTCGAAAAACAGACAGTACTACACAAATCAATAATGCTCTTTACATCTCTTTTGTTTTTTTATTTGTTTGAACCTCTATATCCGATAGGCCTTCTCCCTGGTGGTGCTTTTGGCAATTTCGCCTTTAAAATGTTCAGCTTTTTAGGCATTATTTCAAATTGTGCATCTATATTATTATTATTATATATATTGCTCCTGCTTTACTACATATTTTTCACACGTTCATAAGTGTAATTTATTTAATCTTTCACAATATGCGATACCATATTGCAACAATGTGTAGTGTGGCGAGTTACATATATGCACATTACCTTATGCTTATTTCTTTTCTTTTATAATCTGGTTTTCCAATTTAATTAAATATTACTTATTAGTAAGGGGTGAATACTTTCATTGCCCATATAAAGGCTTACCTATTTTAATTATTCTTTTATTTTTTTTAACCTATACTCAGCAGTCCGCTGTATATTTTCGTATATGTATATGGCTTTATTATGGATGCTCTAATTTGCATTCACAATCTATGCATAGGTTGGTGAAATTGATGAATATAAATATTCCCAAATTTAAGGTTATGTATTTTTGTTTTTTACATTCATATAATATATTTTTTTATATAATTTTATTAATTAATAATATACGTTGAAAAAAATGCACTTTCCCACGTATTTATATTTGTACATAATAAAGTGAATATACGTATTATGCAATTTAGATTGAAAAAAAAAAAAAAAAAAAAAAAAAAAGAACTGCAAAATTAATTGTAAATAATTTTAGTAAATATTTCGTAAAGTGATATTTGGAAATAAGAAAAATTGTATTTATATTTTTTATTTATTTCTAATATTATTACTATAATTATATTATTGTTTTCTTTTTTTTTCGTTTACAATATTGCATTTTTTTTATATACATTTTTTTCTCCCCCCAAAATTATATAATAACGTATTATATATCGAGTTATTTATTTTATATTATATATATTAATGCTTAGTTATACATATATGTATCAATACGAATTTCGGTATTCACTGAATATCAAATGGCTTTATGGTTTGAGCATAGTGTGCTTACATGTAGTTTTTTTGAATACAAAAAACACTTACTAAATAGAAGGAAATATTATGTTTTGTCCTTCTTATTTATTTGTCTTTATATATACATATACAAGAAGTGAAACCCATTTATTTCATCTACAAGTCTGTCGAATTTATTACATTACTAAAAAGAATGCAATATAAAACATTTTCTGATTATTATACATGTGAAATATACTTATCTTCATATAACCCTATTAATGATATATCCATAAAAATTATGGTTTTTAGAATGCGAGTGTAATTCAATCGTTTCATACATACGTGTATACAATATATCCTCCTATCCTATACACTATTTATTAGTATTTATATTTTTAAATGTCGATAATATATAATTCATGTGTGTGTATTACCACATATATACATGAGACTTGCTAGTGCTTGTATATTTACGTGGTTAACCATACTTATAAATTTATTTCATTCATTAGAGCAATATATACATTCTTAAAAATAGCAAGACAACTTTAAACACGTCGCCAAAACGTAGTCGAAATGATGACCATTTATATATAATCCATCTCATTGCATATATGTTTTATTCCTGCCTTTTTTTACTTCCTCTTTCATATATAATTAAAGCTCTAAATAATGTATAGCTTCCTTATTTTAAATTAGTATTTATTCTATTTATACTCTACCCCTTTTGTTATCTTACATTTTCATACGTCACCCTATATAGAACCCTGCTTATTGTGTGTAAATTGATATTATAAGTTGGAGAGCCAAACATCCATTTGGCTAGCTGCACACACACACACATAAATATAGGAACACACGCATGGGTGAATAAAATACATTATAAACAGTGAAATAACGAAGGAAAAAACATTAACACAAAATAATGTTATAATAAACTAAAGATTTTCATAACTAAAAAATAACAGAAATGAACATTTAAAATATTATTATAAAAATTAAGACAAAGAAATGGTACATGATAAATCACATAGACACCATCATCACAGGTCAAGTAAACATGCGAGTAGACATTCTATTGCTGAAAGTGGAAAAAGAATAGCAAATTATTATTCAGAAAAAAAATTGAGAGATAAATATGAACATACTATTCGTAGTAGTCATAGAGAACATCATAGTAAACATACTAACATAAATAATGAAAACAATAATAATAATAAAAATGAAGAACCTACTGGACTCTTATGGAATTGCATGAAAACATTATATTCATCTGTTTCGTCTGTCGTAAAAAATAAAATATTTACTAATGATAGTATAGGAGATAATAACTCAAGACATGATAGAAATTCAATTTCAGATAAACACAGACTAATAGATAAGAAATTAAAAAAGTATAAAGAAAAGGATTTAAATCGAAGTAAATATGCACCAAGTCTAATAAGTAATGATAAATATTCTGTAGATACTTACCATAAGAATGAGTCAATCATTTCAGCTAAAATTAAAGAGCATTATAAAAAAAAATATGAAAAATACGCAGAAAAGTATGCAGAAAAACATGCAGAGAAACATGCAGAGAAACATGCAGAAAAATATAGCGAAAAGCATAGTGAAAAACATAGCGAAAGGCATAGTGAAAAAAACGTAGACAAGTATAAAGATCGTGATGGGGAGAGTGTCTCTCAAAAAAGAAAAAAAAGAAGTGATTTTACATATGATTTTTCAGAAAATGAGATTAAAAATTTATTTATGTCAAGCAATGATTTGGTAGACTATCCTTATCACCAATCTATTGAAAATAATTTAACAAAAATTGATGAAAATAATAATTTATCATTTAAAAATAATATAAACGATGCAGTACATAAAGGTATAGATATAGTCGCTAAATATGCTGACTCAAAATCCACAATTAGTAATCATAATATTCTCAAAGAAAATAATTTAAGCTTCTCTACGACGAACAATGCACTTGAAAATTTTCAATTGCATGCTCCCGATTTAAAAAATAAAAACATTTTAAACGAACCAATAGAAAAAAAACAAAATGAAATTCATATCCCCACTGTGAAAGAAGAAAAGCTGGATGGCCTATCCATAAACAACAAATTTGAAAATAAACATGTTGATAATCTATATGATTCTACTTTTGCCCCTAAATCGAGCATCCAACACACCCCTTTCGAAACGTTACAACTCCATGAACAAAATGAGCATGCAAAAATTAGTAAAACAGAAAAGGAGGAAGAAAATAAAATAAAAATAGATATTAGCAAAGCTAGTTATTCTGAAAAGGCAAGCATTATTACAGGTGCACAAAGTACCGAAACAAATATCATGCATGGCCTTTTGACAGAACATAGAATAAAAAATAAGGATATAGATCATTCCAAAACTAAAAGTAACATCATTGGTGAAAAAGAAAAAGATGATAAATATGAAAGAGAAACAAACAAAAGTGTGAAAAGTTATTTAGCCGAACAAATGAGTACTATTACCCTTACTGAAAAAGAAAAAACAATTAAAGATTCACAAAAATTGGATGAGAAAAAAAGTATAGCTACAAATAAAAGTTATAACCAATCAGCTTTTTTAGATTCACTTTTTTATTCTAAACAAAATATAGATGATGATGTAATACTAATATCGGATATCAAACCAAGTAATTCTATAATCGATGAAAAAATAGATTATCAAAAAGAGGAACCGTTCGAAAGGACATTTGATAATAATAATAAAAAGGAATCCTCTTTAATGAGCAAGCAAAATGAAGACCTCGGAGAACAACCTGTTAGCAGTTATATAAAAAATAATGAATATATGAAACAAATGAGAAATCAATATAAATCATTAATGAGAGTTATAGATACATATATAGATGACAATATAAATGGTGAAGGCTTAAATAATTCATTTATTAGTAAAAATCAAAATGAAAAAAGCACACTAAATAATGATAAGACTGATGAAACGATAACAAATAATTCCTTTAGTAAATGTAATGATACTATCAAAATTGTTGATGATATTAATTTAGGAAATGAAGATAAGTATGTAATATTAAAATATGATGAAGATTCACTTATTGAAGCATTAGAAAAATTACGTATTGATAAACAGAAAGAATCTGAAAATAAAAATAAAAAAGAAAATAAATATGAAAAAATAAATAAAATAGATAAAAATATATTTTTTAAATGTAGAAAAAAAAATTATTATGATGAAGCTATTTTAATATTAAATAAAAAAAGTGATAATAATGTTTTGATTGAAAAATTTAATGTCCCACTTATGTATTCACAAATTAAATGTCTTATTGATTCACGTTGGTTAAATGATGAAATTATTAATTTTTATCTTAGCATGCTACAAGAATATAATGAAGCTGGTATAAAAAGTGGAGTAGCATATCTTCCAAAAATGTTTACATTCAGTACATTCTTTTTTCAATCTTTAAATTTTAATGGTTCATATAATTATAGTAAAGTAGCTAGATGGACAAAGAGAAAAAAAATTGATATCTTAGAATATGATTTAATACTTATACCTTTGCATGTTAGTGGAAATCATTGGACTTTAGGTGCTATCAATATAAAGGATAAACAAATTAAATTATATGATTCTTTAAATATGCCAAATAGAAAATTCTTTGAATATATGAAACGTTACATTGTTGATGAAGTTAAAGACAAAAAACAAATCAATATAGACATATCTCCATGGACATACAATCCTAGCGGATTACCAGAGGTACTACCCTACCTACTGAAAAATAGCTACTAGCCATGTTGACAAATTTTAATACTTATATATTTTATTTTTTTATTTCCATTTTAACAGGAAGGAATACCATGCCAGGAAAATGGATATGACTGTGGAGTTTTCACATGCATGTTTGCAAAATGTTTAACTTTCAACAGAGACTTTGATTTTAGTCAAAGCGACATCAAAGAAATCCGACTAAAAATGGTATGCAAAGCAATGTTCGTATTGCATGAGTACATATACATCCATGACTTCGTTGCATATTTATTTATTTTTTTCTTTCTGCAGGTTTATGAAATATCTCAGGGGCATCTCGTGTTTTAGTCACCATAAATGAGAAAACAAATAATGCATTAATTTGTTTATATAATCCTTGCCTCGAATTGGATTTGATATATTTCCAATTGTCCCTACATTTTTTTTTTGCCCTCCATAACATATATCATTTTATTCGTTTTGTTTTGACTTTATTTATTTATTATCTCTTTATATCCCCATTTTTTATGTCTAAATTCGTTTAATCTTATAATGCTTTTTCGTAACAAGCATAATATTTTCGCTTTATACACAAACTAATTTCGATACTTAGCATGTGTATATACAAAACTTTAACTCGCCTTATTTCTCTTTTTATTTATTAAACAAATTTTATTGGCTAGTTACAATACTATGCCCACTTTTATTTATAATTTTTTTTTTTTTTTTTTTTTTTTTTTTTTAGCTAGTCATTTTTATGGCTTGCTTTGGTAATGTGTTAATATAAAATACAAATTAAAATGGTATTAATAAATAAGTTAAAAAATAAATACAAAATTGAATTGGTATTTGAATAATTAGTAAAAACAAAAGTGCAAATTTTCGAAAATGGAAACCATGCATTGGACAATACCATATGCAATAAATTAAATTTTACATTTTTAAACAACTAATAATTAAAAAATAAATTTGTTACTATATTGAAGACAAGACAAATGAGCTAACTCAGTTCCATACTCATATAAAATATCTTCGTCTCTCTTCCCAACTATTTCATGCTCAAAAACGCATTTTTTGAGAAGTTTAGTCTTAATGCTTAGTTCCTGCAAATAATAAAAATATAAAAATTTCAAAAATAACAACCCGCTATTTGCACACAAAAAATGTAATGAACGTAATAAGCATAATAAATGATGTGAAGCTCTATTATTTTTACACAATTTGGGAATATGCTATATACAAACCTTTATTTGCTGCATAACCGTTTCGGGGATATAAACAAAGTCCTTGATTTGAAAAAGGATGTTCTCAAAAGTGAGTGGGCTGTCGATCTTAAGGACGGCACTATCATTATCATAATGATAAGGTAGAATAAAATAAAGCAACGGATAATGATTATTATTAATATCTTTTATAACATTATATGGTATATTTTGTTTTGATGTGTCTATACCTACAATATTAATAGGTATCGAATTATTTTTAAAAATTTTGGATAAGTCTATCATTAATGATTTAATATATTTATTTAAAAATAATTTACTATTATAAAATAAAATAATTGTTTTAATATTATTATCTAATATACTTGTAATATAATCAGTTTTTATATCTTTATATAGGTGTATATTTTGTTTTATTTGTATAACTTTACATATTTCTCTATGCTTTTTATTTTTTTCCTTTATATATGGTATATATAAGCATATTAAAAAATGTGGGAAGAATAACATAAAAGCAAAACATATATATGGCAAAATTGTTGATATATATTGATATCTATATTCACCTTTTGTTAATCGTCTTTTATCAATTAAAAAAGAAGATGGATCAGAATTCTGTTCATATCTTTGTATATTATAATAATATAAATTATTTATTTTTTTTTTTTCAAGAAAATTTTTTTTTTCATAACTACTTATTTTTTTATCTTTTAATATGTGTTCTATATTTATAAATATTTCATTCTTTTCTTGATTTCTATTTAGTTTTATATTATTAAGATTTTCTTCATAATAATAAATTTCATAATTGTTTATTATTTTATCGTCTTTCTCTATAGCTTTTACAAATTCTTTTAACTTTTCATAGCTATCTGGTTTGTATAAAATTCTATCATATTCTAAATTATTCCTTTTTCCAAGGACTCTAAAACTTCCAATAGTATTTACAATTTCACAATTCGTAGTTACACTACTTGGTGTTATATTTTTATCTGTTAAAATTTTTAACAAGTTAATTTCATTTTGTTCCTTGATTTGAAACTTTAAATTATTTTTGTCTGTACTATTGGAACAAAAATTATGACCCCAAAGCAATGCATATCTTTCTGACTGTCTACTTATTATTGTATTCCGGACTACGAATAAACTATATTTGAATGTTCGAAGGGCCATATTCCTACTATTATTTGGTCTCGTTTTCAATATCTCTTGATTTCGTTATTTTATTTTTCTCCCTATATCACATTTTCACAATAAAAAATGTTGCTTATCTATATGAAAGTTTCGCATGTCTTATTAATTTTATATGTTCATACAAATCAGTGGAAAAAATAATTTCTAATATAATTATTTTCAACAATATAGTTACACATGTATAGTACAATATTGTGCATAAACACACAGGTTTACATATATGCTATACACGTTATAAAAATTTTATTTTTTTTTTGTGAGACTTATATTTGAAAAAAATTACTTTATTTATATCATTAGTGATGCTTAAAATATGCAAATTTTTTTGCACATATCTATGTAGTGACACATATATGTAGATACGCTATTTTGTTTGGGAGTAAATTTTTTTTGACAAATTTATATAAATACTAGTTCGATTGTAGTTCAAACTAATATTTGTTTACAACCCCAAAATGTATACATACACGCATATATATTTTAAATGTAAAAATAGTAGCTATCTTATAATTGTATTTTAAAATGAGAAAATGTATTTCAAAAGGAATATAATATATTTCATACTTATATAAATATATTGAAAATAAAAAAAAATAAATACTATATGATTACACTTATTATTATAGATAAAATATATACCCATGTATTTATAATATCAACAAAAAAATACATAAAAAAAAATAGCTATACATTTTTATATCACCATGCAAAATTTTGTGCATATATATTGTTCATAAAATGGGATATATATAGCAACATTATTTAAAGTGAAATATATATGAATTATTCCAAACAAAACATATAATATTTTTTTAAAATAAAATAATTGATGATTAATTTTTTATAAAATATATATTTTTACTGCTATTTGTTTTATTTATTCCATATTTTGCTTTGCTTTTATTTTTTTTTTTTACTTTTTTTGTATAAACATTGTTTCTGTTTAAGTGATACCATCACTATAATATTACAAATATAATATATATTTCATTTTTTCTTGTACTTATTTAAGTAAACAATAGTTTACTTTTTTCAGTTCGGTCAATATAATTCCCTATGATAAAATGCTGATAATATAAATAGAAGTATTTTGTTCTTCTTCGCAACATTGTGAATATAAAAAAAATCGTTAAAAAACAAAAAAAGAGCGAAGAAAAGATAAACAAAATGGATTTAACTGATTCTTTTCTAAATATAGAAATAAACGATTTAAAAAGAAAAGAAAATGCATATTTATATTTGAATGAACAGGGAAGAAATATATCCCTAAATAATATGAACAAGTCAGGTCAAGAATTTACTGAAAAAAAAAAAGGCAATACTTTGGGGTTAAATCAAGAAAATTTGTTGCTAAAAATATTAAAAAATAATGAATTGATATGGAAAAAGAAAGAAGATAATGAAAAATTTTTAAACAAACAAAATTCGATTAACGATAACAATCATAATGATGTAAATACGCACATGTGTAATGGCTATTTACCTGCACATGTTAAGGAGGATGGTAATACATTTTTAAAAACCTCCTATGAAGTTTATAATATGATAAAATATCAAAATATAGATAAATACTACAAAACAGACAATTTAATCAATTTTTATAATGATAAAAATATATTAAGTTATAAAAAAATAAAAAGAAAAGATGAAAATAAAAATAAAGATTATATAGACAAAAATTATATTTACCCTAACGATTTGGAATCGAATATTTTAAATTTCGAGCCAAATAACTTTTCTTCAAATTATTTATTAGAAAATTTTAATAATAAGTTAGTAAATAATTACATTAACATTCATAATACAGATTATATTGAAATTCAGGATATATTTGATGAAAACAAATTAAATCATGTTAAAAATAAAAATTTATGTTTTTATAAAAATGTCGATTTAAAAAAGTTTAGAAAAAATGAAAATAATTATATGAATGATCTTATGAATTCGGGAAAAAAAAAAAATACTACTTACTCACACCATTTAAAAGAAAATCAAGTTCATACGAAAAACGACCAAAATAATAAATCACCCCCTAAGGAGGTAGAACAAAATGTAGACAATCTAAGTATATATGAACGAAACTCCCAAGTAGACATAATAAATAATAACATATCTCAGAATGATAGCCATGATTATATTTCCAACAATTTAAATAACGATTTTATTGATGAAATAAAATCAGATCAAAATCAAATTGAAGAATCTAAAAATAATATGAATGATGATATAATAGATTTTGATATAGACAATGAATTCCATTTTAACGATGAAAGCTTAGGTGATAAATCGAATAAAAACGAAGAAGACACAAAAAACGAACAAAATAATGATGAAATATTAGAAGATGATCTTATATTTTCTGAAAAGAATAGCAGCAAGCTTAGTGATAAGAATGACAGTTTGATGGATCTTCTAAATAATTATGATGAACCAGAAATAGGGGACGAAAAAAATAAACAAAATAATATCACATTTGAAAATGATAATGTAGATGATTTGTTAGATATAGAATTCCTTGATGAAAAGGAAAAAGTATCTGATCTTAAAAATGGTGATGAAATATCGGAACCGATTAGCGATTTTTTCTTCGAGGATGATGATCAAAAAGAAAAAATAAAATTAGAAGATGAATATTGCAAAAGTGGTGATGACAATTTTATTCCAGATTATGAATTAGATAAAAATAACATAAGTGATAATATGCTTATTATGAATGACATTGAAGAGGATAATATAAATGATGATAAAGATGATGTCGAAAATATAAATAATGTTCATTCTCAAATAAATGAAGAACATGAAATTATAAAAGATTTTGATTTAAATAAAGAAAAAACAGATTTTTATAATTCCGTTGTTTATTCATTTGATAATAATTATAATAATAAAGATAATTATACACATTTAAAACAAAATAATGATGAGTGTAACATTTTTAAAAATATATATCAGGAATATTATCATACCATAAATAATGATGAGTTAAAAAATGAACTTGAATTGTTTGGAAATCATATAATAAATAATAGCTACATATTTATGCTTTTAAATTATAAGTACATAAAAAATTATAACTATAATAATTCGTTATACCCCTTTAATAGTGATGATTATACGAATTATTTATTTAAAAATAAAAATATAGATAAGAATATTTTGCAAAATGAAAATATAATTCAAGAAGTGTTTGGAACTAATGATGATATACATACACAAGGAAATAATAAATTAAATAAAAAAATAAAAAATCGATCAAATTTGAAGCATATGCAAAATTTATATCAAAACCCATTATTTTCTGATCCACATCTTTTGAAAAATTTTAATTCATCCCCTATGCTTAGAAATAAAAATACAAATGGAATCCAAAATGGAAGTCATATAATAAACCCTCATGATATAAATACAGATCCAAATTTAGTTAATCAACCAAATAGCCATGTTATTGTCGATGCAAATGGACATATAAACAATCCTGACAATATCGATGACACTCAAAATGTAGATCATACCAATGCAAACGATATGTTAGATGCTGAACAAAATAATATAATTTCAAACATGATAAAACATAAAGTTAATTATGGTCATGAAGAAAATGATGATGAATGTTCTAACCATTTTAATGAAAAATATGAACATACATATAATCATATGAATAATAATAAATTATTACAAAATAAAAAAACGAATAAATTATTTTATATGGATTTTAATACATATTTAAATACGGATCATAATTATATAAATGGGCAAACAGATGCAAAAATATATTTAGGAAATTTTACTAAAATTATGGATGAGTTTAAAATGGAAGATATTCAATATAACGAACATTATATTTTTGATAAACTAAATAATAAATTATTACATGAAGTAGAAAAAAATTATTATATTTCCTACATGTTAAGAAATCTATTTTTAAAAGACAAAAAACATTCTGATATTCTCTTAAAGTGCTTGATTTATAAACCCGATGAATATCAAAATGTCGGGGCAATCAATTTTCATAATATTCTAAATGAAACTGGTGAAAATTTTCGAAGCATTGATAAACAAGTTTCAATTTTGTCGAATGCTGATGAGGATAATGCTCTTACAGCTTTAGACAAAATGAAAAAAAAAAATAAGCTGATCGAATTTGATGATAGCTATTTTATTAATAACAAAAAGGATAGATTAGAATGTGCTGAAAATATTTTAAAAAAAACGAAAAATATTATTTTTTTTTCACACCTAAAATTAGATAGCTATTATAAAAAAAATAATCCTCATGAAATAGAAAATATGATTCTTTCCTACAACAATGTATATGTAAATACTCAAATGACAAAAGATTATTATTACAGTTTTGAATTATCAAATAAAAAGGGAGTCATAGCTTTTTCTCGATTTCATAAACTAGACTTTCGAACAGGTATACATAAATATTATCACGACTACAAGAAGTTTAATATCAAGTTTAATAATGACTATACTAAGTTACACGAATTAGAAGATGTGGAAAATGAAGATGTAGTACCATGGGGGTGGGAAAATTTAGAAAAAAAATATTTAACACAAAAGGATGACGATTTAATTATTTCTTCATATTGGGATTATATTATTCCTGAAGTTGCAAAAACACATTCTTATTTTAATCAACCAATAAATAAATTTTTTAAATTAGGAAATCGACAAAGCAGTAGAAGTGTAAAATATCTTAGTATAGGGAACATAGATAAATATGAAAATATAAATAAATATTTTAATGCAAGTAATAAAAATTATTATATTAGAAAGACTTTTAAAAATATTATAAACATTTTGAATAATGAAAATTTTAATTTTGATATGCATATTTTAGATGCATGGACAATTGAAAAAGCTTATGATCATTCAATATTTGATGAAGATGATACGAATGAAAATATAAATATTGATAATAATGTAAATAACAAAATAGATGACCATTCATCTTTTTTTTATAATAATTCCTGTTTATTATTAAATGATGATAGCCCATTAATTATTTTAGAATATGTTGAAAAAGATCCCTTTGTTTTATTAAAACTAGGAATGAATAGTAAAATAAATCATTATTTTACAACGAGAGATGATGAAAGTTTATATTCCCTTGAATATAAAAATAAATTAAAAAAAATTATAGAGCCATTTGGTGAAATTAATGTTATAAAAGATCCAATTAATTATTTTGGTGTCCCTATTAAAATTAAAAAACAAGATCAAAAACTTACATTTATTGAAAATGAATTATTTAAAGCATTACTATTTACAATCCCTGTATATTCTATGCATAAAGAAAATGAAGACCATCCCATATTCGATGAACCATCACAAGCAATAGCCAACCACCTTGATAACACAAGTCAGACTCAAGAAAACGGTGTATTAACTAACATAGAAAATGAACTAAATACTTCGGATCCAATTCTTGCTGAAAATCAACTCGATGGACATATGCTTACCAACTCGGAAGTAGAAAATTATTCGAACGCTGCTAAATATGAGATGAGCGAAAATAATCCTCCTCCTAATGTTACAAGTAGTAACAAAGACAGTTCCAGCCTCTTTTATCATACCGATTTTTTACTTATAAGAAATATATCAAATAATGGAAGAAAATACTATATCAAGCCATTTTATGTTGATGTAAACATGTGTAAAAATGTGAAAGAAAATAATGTAGATAACCTGAACATGCATAATTATTATGATACTAGCCAAATAGAGAAGCATGAGGACCAATATAAAGCTAATAACTATAATACTGTGTATGGAGAAAATATAAATAATCAATATAGAGAAGGAAATGAAAATTATTTAAATATTAATTATACGAACTGCATATTTTATAATGTCGGATTTTTAGATATGCATGTAAGTACATATAATCCATTTTATAAAAAATATATAGACGAAAAAAGGAATTATGTAAGAAGTTGGTTAATCAAATTAATAATAAAACATCAAATTAAAGACAGTAAAAAGATTAAAGAGATATTAAAAACAAAATTAAATACATTTATAAGTGATAAAGATATTAATGCAATTGTAAAATCAGTTGATATAAATTTTATTCTAAGTAAAGAATATACAGATGAACGAAATAATAAAAATTCTTATAAATCGAAAAATGTGTGTATATTAGAATGCATTTATCATTTTATACAATTATATAAATATGAAGGAATAGATTTTAAAAACATTTTAGAGCATCAAGATAAATTAAATAAAATTATTTATCTCTTAAATATGGAAAAAGAAAGAGCTAATAATAATATTATTAATATTAAAAAAAAAATGAAAATTATTTATAATAAATATTGTTATAAATCAGAAGCTAAGTCTATACAATTTTCTCTAACCAAAGAAGATATATATATTGATATGATAGACAATTACAATTATGTTGGTTCCCATTTTTATGATAAGAATATTCTTAATTATTTTCTATATATTAAATATCTTATTTCATGTTCCCCTTGGAACATATTAAAGGATTATTCAAATAACTTGCCTACTTCGAAATATGGAAATAATAATACAAAACAAGAAGCTGGTAGGAAAAAAAAAGGGCTAGATAATAAAAAATATGAATCCTTGAATAAAAAGAAAAACAAAAACAAACTTAAAAATGCACAACAAAAATTAAAAATAAAAAAAAATAAACAACAACTTTATTATGATCAAAAAGACAATGATGCTACTTTAAGTACAACGAGCAATGATAACGACGCAACGAATAGTAGCTATAGTGATAATGATTTTGAAGGGTATGATAAAAAATATTTGAAAAAAAAAAAAAAAAAGGATATAAATCAATATAGAAAAGGGAAAATGAAAAACAAGCAAGATAGCGATATTTTTGAAATGAGTGATGAAGAAAATAAGGAACAAAATCAAGTTGAAAAAAAATATAATAAAAAAAAGAAGAAAGAAAAAAATAAAGGAAAGCATAGTCTTAGTGATCTTACTGATTTTAGTTTTAGTGAAGAAGATAATGAAAGTCTCGATGATGATAAACATAGTAATAGTTCAAGTGATGAAAAAGGAAAAAAAAAAAAAAAAAAAAATAATGACGATAATAAAAATGATGTCTTAACAAATAAAAAAAAAAACAAAAAAAATTATTCCTATGCTTTCTACCTATTTAATCATATCATATATAATGAAAAAATACAACAAAAAATTGGAAATAAAAAAGAATACCTAGACAATAATAATTATAATGATGGACCAGGTTCTAAAAATAGTGCTTATCTAAAAAAACAAAAATATCAACAAAATTTAAAATATAAAGGAAGAAATTTTATACAAAATAATTTTTTTCAAAAAAATGATGGCAAAAAAAAAGGAAATACAAACTTTGCAAAAGATAGTAAAGGATATACTTTTCATGGGAAGGGCAAATATAACTTCAGCTATTTTAATGCTAATAAACGTATGAACAAAGGTCGAGATGAATTTAAAAATGAAACGCAAATTGAAGAGACAAAAAAAAATGGATACAACGAATTTTCTGGTATTGAAGAATTTGATGAAGAAATAGAGGAAGGGGAAACAAATAAATATGAACAAGATATAAATAAAAAAAAAAAAAAAAAGGACCAAGGGAATTATTACGAAATAAATAACACATTTAATCTAGCTAAAAAAGATAAAGGAAAAAAAAAATATATGAAATACTTAGAAAATAATCAAAACCTAAAAAATAAAAAATCGAAAGAAACACAAAATTATATTGATGAACTTAATAGTAAAGAGATCAGTCAAAATATTAATTTTATAAATATCTATAGAGTTATAGAACATCTAAGTGGAAAAGACATTATTAATATTCTTTTAAGTGTTGGACTTAGTATCCTAAACATTAAAAAGATGAATAGAAATGATCAAATAAATAAGTTAAGAAAATATATTGAAAATGGAACTATAACAAATCAAAACAAAATTATATACATTACAATGATTAAAAAAATTATTTTAGAGCAGTTTAAAAATCTACATTCTCCCGTTTATTTAAAATATAATAATAATATTTTATATTTAAGTGAAAAAAAAATAGCAAATATTTTTAATAATTCTGATGAGTTAACCAAATTAAATAATAATGCTTCAACACATTCTGGAGATATAAATATTAAACGAACTAAAAAAGTCGAAAAAAATAGAGTGAGGTTAATTAAACATTTTTTTAAAGAATCTATTAATGATGATTCTGTGTGTTCATCAGATATGGGTTCATCTTCGGGTTCTGATTCACAATTAGGAGCTGGAGCACATGATAATGAAATTGGAAAAAAAAAAAAAATAAATGAACTTTTAGATGAGGAAGATGAAGAAGAGGAAAAAAAACAATTAGAAATTATAAGAGAAATGCAAGCAAAAAATAATAATATAGAAGATAATGAAAATAATTATAAATTAATTCATTGCCTAAAATGGACTAGAATATATATCAAAAAAAATGATAACACTACAAGCATTTATGAATTTACTGAACCAGGGGAAAATTATGGAAATGTAGATGCAAACTCACGAATCGATAATTATGAAAATAACTACAAAGAAGGGGATATGAACGAAATACGTTCTAACAAAAATTATAAATATGAAATGATGAAAAGAAGAAAAGAAATTTTATTAAAAAATTCATTTAAAGATGTTGAAAAATATCTAAGTAGTGAAAATAATTATATTGAGAATGTACAAACTTTATATATTTATGGAAAAAAAAATATTGAAACTTTTTTAAAATGGAAACATTTTAGAGGTTTGATAAAAAAATATTTTATTCTTATGCAAAATAAAGAATCAGAACAAAAAAATTTAGATGCAGGAGAAATGAATCAACTGAACCCAAAACAAACAGGAGATGATTCCTATGCATATAATGATCAAGGAACTATTAATGATAATATATTATTTAATAATGGAATTGTTAAAAAAAGAAAATATAAAAAACATAAAAAAAAATTATTAGAGACACCAGAAAGTTTTAAAACTATTATTAATATTTTTCCAACAGTAGGAGATGATATAAAACATTGGAATACTGATAAAAAATATTCTGAACAAAATAATCTAAAAACAGAGAAGAAAAAATTAAAAGATAAATATGCACATGGTAATGAATATGGTAAAAATAAAGACATGAAAAAAAAACATCTATATGATTTATCTGGAGATAATAGCGGAAAAATAATTAATAAAAAATTTATGAATACAAATTATTCTATAAATATTAAAAAAAATAATAAACGATATAGACAAAATACAGCATTAAAACGTAAGGATAAAAATGTTTATAATACTGCAAAAAGTAATTTATCAATAAGTAAAAAAAGAAAAGGTTGGAAATTACAAGCCAATCAAAAATCATATAATAATGATCCAAACAGTGGAGAACAAAATAATGAGCAAATAGAAAGTGATGAATATAATATGATTGAATCTGGAAAAAGAAGAGAAGATGAAGATGAAAATGACAGAAAAAAGAAAAAACGAAAGAAAGATAAACATATGAATAATACTGATGAATATATGAATAAAACAAATTCAACAACAGAAAAATATATTAGAGCTTCTAGTATGGTATCAGAAAGTAGCGCAAATTTAAATGCATACAATGATAAAAATGCTGATGAATCAAGTCGAAAGAAATCGAAAAAAGGAAATACATATAATAATATAAAAGAAATAATCGAAAACTTTAATGAAAAATTATTAACAATAATGAAAGATATATCACAAGTATTAAATTATAAAGCATTTTTAAATCAAGTTAATGAAACATATGCACCTATGTATTATAGTGTTATAAAAAAACCAATGTATATAAATAAAATCATTTTCCGATGTAAAAAAAGAAAATATAATAATTTAAGTCTATTTATTGATGATGTATATCTAATAGTAACAAATTGTAAACTCTATAATACCCCCACATCAGTTAGTGCATACTTACGTGAAATTGTTGATAATATGTTTCTTGATATAGTTAACAAAATAAAGGGAGATGATAATTTACAAAACTATAACACCATCTTAATTGAGCATTTTTACAAAAATAAACATTTCAACAATACATGGGAAAGTATAAATATAGAACACAGTGATTTACTTAATAATTCAGAATTAAGTATGAACAAAACGGGCGATTTAACAATTAATAATATGCAACAAGATAATTTGTCAAGCAACTTTATGGGCTCAATAGATCAAAGCAGAAATTACAATAATACCATGGATACAGATTTTAATTTAAATACCATGTCTGCAAATTATAACAGCAGCAACTTTCACAATGTGGAGTCTGATGCAAGCATGAACAAGTTGAAAGACGAGCATGATAATGCTAAGGAATAGGAACGACTTATAAAAAAATAAAAGCCCATACCCACCTACGCCGTTGCAGCATTAAAATTGCATAAAGGCTTCGTTACAGCTTATTGTTTACTGTTATATTGGGGTGTATGCACTTTTTATTCTTTCTCTTTTAAAATGTGCATGCACATTGATTTTATAGTTTTGTTTATATGTGTGTGTATGCATAATTAATCCGAATATGCATGGATTTCTCTATAGATATCCATATTTATACCATCCACACACACACGCTTACACATTTGGTAGTTTCACTTTATAACAACTACCAATATTATTATATCATAATTATATTTTCCGTTTTTTTGTATATATTTTCGAATTTTTTTCATTTTGTGGAATATAATAAACATTTTTAATAAAAAAAATATATATAATATATTTATGAACGTTCATATATTTTATGGCATTTTATTCAAATTTTTTAAAATATTTTATTAACATATTTTGAAAAAAAATGGCTGTTCATAAAAAAAAACTCATAAAAATAATAACAATAAACTATATTTTTATAACAAAAGGAAAAGCAACAATTTATTGCATATAACTAGGGTATACAAATTATTGAATGTTCTTACAAGGGAAGTGTATAAATATAAATGCAATTAAACAATAGGATAAAATATATATTATTATATCATTATATTCTTATTAAGAAAAAATGATTATCTTCCGAAATAAAATAAATATTAAAATAAACTTTGAAAATTAATCTCCTAATTCTTTATTTTTTTTACTTTTTTAATTTTTATAAGCACACGCAATTTGATTATGAATTTTTTTGGTTTTTTTTAAATGTGTAACTTGGTATCACTTTTGCATATATTTTTTAACACACCTTTTTTGTAATTTCTTTTTTTTGTAAATATTAAGGATTATTTATACGTGAATATTTATTTTGTTTTCATTTCATTGGGATTGTCATCTTTTTTATGTATAAGCCATACCAGCTAGCCTTGAATGTCTTGCAACACAGTTAAGAGGACGTACGAATGCTTATATACGCATCAGAAAACACAAAAAAATAAAAAATGGAAAGATGGATACTGTGAAATATTAGTTAGCTATGGTGTAACGAAAATATACCTATTAAATTCAAATAGAGTCTGCGTGGAAAGCTTTATTAGTAACAACATAGACTTTGGAAACATAGAAGAAGAAATCGAGTTATCTAATCATTTAGTGCAATTTGTTGATATTTATAATTATGTTGAAAGTGAAATAACAAATGAAATTATAAATGATGAATCGCGGAAAAGAGGAAACGAATTTTTTAAGCAAAATGACAACACAAATAGTAAAAAAATAAAAAACAAACATGAGACTATCAATTTTAATAAAAATTATAAAAATTATCAGATAGAAAAAGAAGAGATATTAAAGCCAAAAGAGATATTAGTTCCATCTAAAAGAGTAGATAAATATGCACATACTAATAGGAAATTTGAAGTGCCTAGGAAAATAGAGCCAGGCCAAGATAAAAGCGAAGAGCCCGAAAAAAATGAATTGAAAAATATGCACAATAAACAAATCGAAAATATTACAAAAGATAAAAAATATACAAAAAATATAATAGAAAATGTGGGAATACAATTTAGTAATATAAATAAAGAAAAGCATAGTTCTATAGATAAGAAAAACATGATAAGTATAACATATACAACCAATCATTTATTTAATAAAAAAAATACAACCAAATGGTATGATGGGTATATACTTGATAAAGAGAATGAAATAGAACTATATAATTTTATTGAAGAAAAATTATTTGTAAAAAAAAAAGATAATATTATTTATGAAGAATACATGCCATTTGGAACATATATTGTTTATAACGACTTTTCAAACAAACCATCCAGTGGTAGTAATAATATTTTAGAGCCATCTAATTTTGTTAAAAAAAATAAATTCAATACTAATCTTCATAGTGTTTTAAAATGTGGGATATCCAAAAACAGTAGTACAAATGTAAAAAATAATGATGAAAAGGAACCCCAACAAAAAATAGAATATTATAAAAACAATGAACACAATTTAGGGATAGAAAATCGAATTTTCTCAAATCCACGAAAAAGAAATTTGGATTTTTCTAAAGAAAATAACAATTATGATAATATTGCATATGAAGGAAAAAATCAAAATAATTTAGAAAAAAATTCTGAGAAGTGTAACGAACAAACAAAAGACAACTCTATAGATAAAAAAAATGGATCTATACATATTACAAATAAAAATGAATGTGAATTATATTTTCATACAAATTATGATTGTGATAAGGAAGAAAAGAAAAAAAATACAAAAATTGTTTTTTTTTCTGGAAATAGAGACGATTGTGATAAATATGAAGAAATAGTTAATATTGGTCAGGTTGTTAGTAAAAATCATTTTTCTCATGTTAATGTTTTTAACAACTCAATGAAAATAAAATTAAACACCGGATTAATTAACTATTATAATAAAGATAGAAACATTGAAAGGGATAATAATTCTGAACAGTCAGGCAATATAAATCGGTTATCATCCTTAGAAAATGCAAAACATTCTGATAATCCCAAAAAGGATTATAGCAATATTAGCAATAGACAAATGGACAATAATGGAAAATATGATGATAGTTATGAAAAAAATGTTTCTAATTCACTGTCTAGCAATTGTCATGAGAATGCATATTTAGAAAATGGAAACGAAAAAAAGAATAACTCAATTTTAACGAAAAAGGATGCATCCCTTCATGTGTTGGAAACAAAGACAGCTCTTGAAACAGACAAAAAATTAACCTCCTTAGGTTTAGAACAAAATTTATATTGTGACGTATACAAAATTAATAATATTTTTTCCTTTAGTAATAATAATAATAGTTTTTGTATAAGTGATGCTGAAAATATTAATAGGAACAATTTATTTTTACCTGTTTATATAACTATTCCTAAAAAAAAAGAAGATATAAAAAATAAATTAAATGAATTACCACATTTTAAAATACCCAATTTTTTTATTAACAAGTCAGAATATATTTTGTGTTTTATGAATGCTACACTATTTCAGATATATTATGAGATAACAAATAAATATATGTATATTTACGATAATTTAATATATGCATTAAAAGGTGATACACATAAAAATTCAAACTTAAAACATGGTAGTGAAAACATAAATACAAAAAACAAAGACCTTGATCCTTTTCCTAAAATGGGTGGAAAGTCCATTTCTAATAGTGGCACTAATAATGGGACTAATTTAGATTTTACGGGAGAATATAAAAAAAAAAAAAATTATAAAAATAATACTGAGGATAATTATATACTATTATTGGAAGATGTTGAACTTGTGTGCAGTTTACAAGACGGGAACGTCAACAAATATGGGAAGGGAGCATTTATAAATACAAAAAATGAAAAGAATACAGGGATTAAATATTTTTTAAAAAAAAATACAGACAATGGAATATTGATAGAAAAAAATGGAATAACACAAGTTCGAAATAATATAAAAAAATATATAAATACTAATCATATAATTATGTTAAGAAAAAAATGTGACTATGAAGAAAATAATGTATATACTACTCATAAGGACGACTTACTTTTATTTAATACTAAATGGAATGGGTTTAATAATAATTATATGGAAATATTTCCCTTAAATTTTGAAACCTTCTTATATATATGTGAACTATTTGAAAAGGAAAAAAATGTATTAACATCAAAAGAGTTTCTTTATTTTTTAAAAAAATATAAATCCATAAGTTTTCAAAAATGTTTATTTTTTATTAAACTGTCTGACCATTTAGATAATCTGAAACACCTCTTTTATTTTTACAAAAATATAGAAGAAGAAAATGTATGTTATAATAAAAAAAGTATTCACAAAAATATAAACTACATAAACTACATGAACAATAGTAAGGACAAATCTATGGATTACAATTTTGTTGGTAAACGAATGGGAGTAAAGGATTGCATAGAAAAGTCCCATACTAATTTGATACCGTTAAATAATGCTAGTATTGAATATAAAAATGAGTTAGTTCAAAATTTACAAAATAATAAAAAACTAAATAAAAAACAAAAGGAAATTATACAATCTGTAATAAACTGGTTTGAATATAAAAATGAAGAGGCGAGTGATATAGATAGCCAAAATAAACACGCTGACCAAACTGAGCACG